>NC_082718.1:66340443-66638972 GCF_030144855.1 Hypanus sabinus | reverse complement strand
TCTGATCTGCTCCTTACCCCTGCTTACCCTGCCCGGGTTCTGATATGCTACGCATCCTGTTTACCCTGCCCGGGTTCTGACCTGCTCCGCATCCTGTTTACCCCTGCCCGGGTTCTGATCTGCTCTGTATCCAGTTTACCCTGCCCGGGTTCTGATATGCTCCGCACCCCTGTTTACCCTGCCCGGGTTCTGATATGCTCCGCATCCTGTTTACCCCTGCCCGTGTTCTGATATGCTCCGCATCCTGTTTACACTGCCTGTGTTCTGACCTGCTCCGCATCCTGTTTACCCTGCCCGGGTTCTGATATGCTACGCATCCTGTTTACCCTGCCCGGGTTCTGACCTGCTCCGCATCCTGTTTACCCCCTGCCCGGGTTCTGATCTGCTCTGTATCCAGTTTACCCTGCCCGGGTTCTGATATGCTCCGCACCCTGTTTACCCCTGCCCGGGTTCTGATATGCTCCGCATCCTGTTTACCCCTGCCCGTGTTCTGATATGCTCCGCATCCTGTTTACACTGCCTGTGTTCTGACCTGCTCCGCATCCTGTTTACCCTGCCCGGGTTCTGATATGCTCCGCATCCTGTTTACCCCTGCCCGGGTTCCGATCTGCTCCGCATACTGTTTACTCTGCCTGGGTTCCGATCTGCTCCACATACTGTTTACCTCTGCCTGGGTTCGTATCTGCTCCGCATCCTGTTTACCCCCGCCCCGGGTTTCTGACCCTGCTCCGGACCCTGTTTACCCTGCCGGGGTTCTGATCTGCTCTGCAATCCAGTTTACCCCTGCCCGGGGTCTGATCTGCTCCGCATCCTGTTTACCCTGCCCGGGTTCTGATCTGCTCCGCATCCTGTTTACCCCTGCCCGAGTTCTGACCTGCGCCGCATCCTGTTTACCCCTGCCCGGGTTCTGACCTGCTCCGCATCCTGTTTACCCCTGCCGGGGTTCTGACCTGCTCCGCATCCTGTTTACCCTGCCCGGGTTCTGACCTGCTCTGCATCCTGTTTACCCTGCCGGGGTTCTGATCTGCTCCGCATCATGTTTACCCCTGCCCGCGTTCCGACCCTACTCTGCATCCTGTTTACCCTGCCCGGGTTCTGACCTGCTCCGCATACTGTTTACCCTGCCTGTGTTCTGATCTGCTCCGCATCCTGTTTACCCCTGCCCGGGTTCTGACCTGCTCTGCATCCTGTTTACCCTGCCGGGGTTCTGATCTGCTCCGCATCATGTTTACCCCTGCCCGCGTTCCGACCTGCTCCGCATCCTGTTTAACCTGCCCGGGTTCTGACTTGCTCCGCACCCCTGTTTACCCCTGCCCAGGCTCTGACCTGCTCCGCATACTGTTTACCCCTGCCCGGGTTCTGATCTGCTCCTTACCCTGCTTACCCTGCCCGGGTTCTGATATGCTACGCATCCTGTTTACCCTGCCCGGGTTCTGACCCTGCTCCGCATCCTGTTTACCCTGCCCGGGTTCTGATCTGCTCTGTATCCAGTTTACCCTGCCCGGGTTCTGATATGCTCCGCATCCTGTTTACCCTGCCCGGGTTCTGACCTGCTCCGCATCCTGTTGACTCTGCACGGGTTCTGACCTGCTCCGCATCCTGTTTACCCCTGCCCGTGTTCTGACCTGCTCCGCATCCTGTTTACCCCTGCCCCGTGTTCTGATATGCTCCGCATCCTGTTTACACTGCCTGTGTTCTGACCTGCTCCGCATCCTGTTTACCCTGCCCGGGTTCTGATCTGCTCCGCATCCTTTTTTATCCTGCCCGGGTTCTGATCTGCTCCTTTACCCTGCTTACCCTGCCCGGGTTCTGATATGCTCCGCATCCTGTTTACCCCTGCCCGGGTTCCGATCTGCTCCGCATACTGTTTACTCTGCCTGGGTTCCGATCTGCTCCGCATACTGTTTACTCTGCCTGGGTTCCGATCTGCTCCGCATCCTGTTTACCCCTGCCCGGGTTTCTGACCTGCTCCGGATCCTGTTTACCCCTGCCGGGGTTTCTGATCTGCTCTGCATCCAGTTTACCCTGCCCGGGGTCTGATCTGCTCCGCATCCTGTTTACCCCTGCCCGGGTTCTGATCTGCTCCGCATCCTGTTTACCCTGCCTGAGTTCTGACCTGCTCCGCATCCTGTTTACCCCTGCCCGGGTTCTGACCTGCTCCGCATCCTGTTTACCCTGCCGGGGTTCTGATCTGCTCCGCATCCTGTTTACCGCTGCCCGCGTTCCGACCTACTCTGCATCCTGTTTACCCTGCCCGGGTTCTGACTTGCTCCGCACCCTGCTTACCCTGCCCGGGTTCTGACATGCTCCGCATACTGTTTACCCCTGCCTGTGTTCTGACCTGCTCCGCATCCTGTTTACCCCTGCCCCGGGTTCTGATCTGCTCTGCATCCAGTTTACCCTGCCCCGGGTTCTGACCTGCTGCGCATCCTGTTTACCCTGCCTGTGTTCTGACCTGCTCCGCATCCTGTTTATCCTGCCCGGGTTCTGATCTGCTCCTCACCCTGCTTACCCCTGCCCGGGTTCTGATATGCTCCGCATCCTGTTTACCCCTGCCCGGGTTCTGACCTGCTCCGCATCCTGTTTACCCTGCCCGAGTTCTGACCTGCTCCGCACCCTGTTTACCCTGCCCGGGTTCTGATATGCTCCGCATACTGTTTACCCTGCCCGTGTTCTGATATGCTCCGCATCCTGTTTACACTGCCTGTGTTCTGACCTGCTCCGCATCCTGTTTACCCCCTGCCCGGGTTCTGATCTGCTCCTTACCCTGCTTACCCTGCCCCGGGTTCTGATATGCTCCGCATCCTGTTTACCCCTGCCCGGGTTCCGATCTGCTCCGCATACTGTTTACTCTGCCTGGGGTTCCGATCTGCTCCGCATACTGTTTACTCTGCCTGGGTTCCTATCTGCTCCGCATCCTGTTTACCCCTGCCCGGGTTCTGACCTGCTCCGGATCCTGTTTACCCTGCCGGGGTTCTGATCTGCTCTGCATCCAGTTTACCCTGCCCGGGGTCTGATCTGCTCCGCATCCTGTTTACCCTGCCCGGGTTCTGATCTGCTCCGCATCCTGTTTACCCCTGCCCGAGTTCTGACCTGCGCCGCATCCTGTTTACCCTGCCCGGGTTCTGACCTGCTCCGCATCCTGTTTACCCCCTGCCGGGGTTCTGACCTGCCTCCGCATCCTGTTTACCCTGCCCGGGTTCTGACCTGCTCTGCATCCCTGCTTACCCTGCCCTGGTTCTGATATGCTACGCATCCTGTTTACCCTGCCCGGGTTCTGACCTGCTCCGCATCCTGTTTACCCCCTGCCCGGGTTCTGATCTGCTCTGTATCCAGTTTACCCCTGCCCGGGTTCTGATATGCTCCGCATCCTGTTTACCCCTGCCCGGGTTCTGACCTGCTCCGCATCCTGTTTACTCTGCCCCGGGTTCTGACCTGCTCCGCATCCTGTTTACCCCTGCCCGGGTTCTGACCTGCTACACATCCTGTTTACACCCTGCCCGGGTTCTGACCTGCTCCGCACTCTGTTTACCCCTGCCCGGGTTCTGATATGCTCCGCATCCTGTTTACCCTGCCCGTGTTCTGATATGCTCCGCATCCTGTTTACCACTGCCTGTGTTCTGACCTGCTCCGCATCCTGTTTACCCCTGCCCGGGTTCTGATCTGCTCCGCATCCTTTTTTATCCTGCCCGGGTTCTGATCTGCTCCTTACCCTGCTTACCCAGCCCGGGTTCTGATATGCTCCGCATCCTGTTTACCCTGCCCGGGTTCCGATCTGCTCCGCATACTGTTTTACTCTGCCTGGGTTCCGATCTGCTCCGCATACTGTTTACCTCTGCCTGGGTTCCGATCTGCTCCGCATCCTGTTTACCCTGCCCGGGTTCTGACCTGCTCCGGATCCTGTTTACCCTGCCGGGGTTCTGATCTGCTCTGCATCCAGTTTACCCTGCCCGGGGTCTGATCTGCTCCGCATCCTGTTTACCCTGCCCGGGTTCTGATCTGCTCCACATCCTGTTTACCCTGCCCGAGTTCTGACCTGCTCCGCATCCTGTTTACCCTGCCGGGGTTCTGATCTGCTCCGCATCCTGTTTACGCTGCCCGCGTTCCGACCTACTCTGCATCCTGTTTACCCTGCCCGGGTTCTGACTTGCTCCGCACCCTGCTTACCCTGCCCGGGTTCTGACATGCTCCGCATACTGTTTACCCTGCCTGTGTTCTGACCTGCTCCGCATCCTGTTTACCCTGCCCGGGTTCTGATCTGCTCTGCATCCAGTTTACCCTGCCCGGGTTCTGACCTGCTGCGCATCCTGTTTACCCTGCCCGGGTTCTGACCTGCTCCGCATCCTGTTTACCCTGCCCGGGTTCTCACCTGCTCCGCATCCTGTTTACCCTGCCTGTGTTCTGACCTGCTCCGCATCCTGTTTATCCTGCCCGGGTTCTGATCTGCTCCTCACCCTGCTTACCCTGCCCGGGTTCTGATATGCTCCGCATCCTGTTTACCCTGCCCGGGTTCTGACCTGCTCCGCATCCTGTTTACCCTGCCCGAGTTCTGACCTGCTCCGCATCCTGTTTACCCTGCACGGGTTCTGACCTGCTCCGCACCCTGTTTACCCTGCCCGGGTTCTGACCTGCTCCGCATACTGTTTACCCTGCCTGTGTTCTGACCTGCTCCGCATCCTGTTTATCCTGCCCGGGTTCTGATCTGCTCCTCACCCTGCTTACCCTTCCCGGGTTCTGATATGCTCCGCATCCTGTTTACCCTGCCCGGGTTTCGATCTGCTCCGCATCCTGTTTACCCTGCCCGCGTTCCGACCTACTCTGCATCCTGTTTACCCTGCCCGGGTTCTGACCTACTCTGCATCCTGTTTACCCTGCCCGGGTTCTGACCTGCTCCGCATCCTGTTTACCCTGCCCGGGTTCTGACCTGCTCCGCATCCTGTTTACCCTGCCCGGGTTCTGACCTGCTCCGCATACTGTTTACCCTGCCTGTGTTCTGACCTGCTCCGCATCCTGTTTATCCTGCCCGGGTTCTGATCTGCTCCTCACCCTGCTTACCCTGCCCGGGTTCTGATATGCTCCGCATCCTGTTTACCCTGCCCGGGTTCTGACCTGCTCCGCATCCTGTTTACCCTGCCCGAGTTCTGACCTGCTCCGCACCCTGTTTACCCTGCCCGGGTTCTGATATGCTCCGCATCCTGTTTACCCTGCCCGTGTTCTGATATGCTCCGCATCCTGTTTACACTGCCTGTGTTCTGACCTGCTCCGCATCCTGTTTACCCTGCCCGGGTTCTGATCTGCTCCGCATCCTTTTTATCCTGCCCGGGTTCTGATCTGCTCCTTACCCTGCTTACCCTGCCCGGGTTCTGATATGCTCCGCATCCTGTTTACCCTGCCCGGGTTCCGATCTGCTCCGCATACTGTTTACTCTGCCTGGGTTCCGATCTGCTCCGCATACTGTTTACTCTGCCTGGGTTCCGATCTGCTCCGCATCCTGTTTACCCTGCCCGGGTTCTGACCTGCTCCGGATCCTGTTTACCCTGCCGGGGTTCTGATCTGCTCTGCATCCAGTTTACCCTGCCCGGGGTCTGATCTGCTCCGCATCCTGTTTACCCTGCCCGGGTTCTGATCTGCTCCACATCCTGTTTACCCTGCCCGAGTTCTGACCTGCTCCGCATCCTGTTTACCCTGCCCGGGTTCTGACCTGCTCCGCATCCTGTTTACCCTGCCGGGGTTCTGATCTGCTCCGCATCCTGTTTACGCTGCCCGCGTTCCGACCTACTCTGCATCCTGTTTACCCTGCCCGGGTTCTGACTTGCTCCGCACCCTGCTTACCCTGCCCGGGTTCTGACATGCTCCGCATACTGTTTACCCTGCCTGTGTTCTGACCTGCTCCGCATCCTGTTTACCCTGCCCGGGTTCTGATCTGCTCTGCATCCAGTTTACCCTGCCCGGGTTCTGACCTGCTGCGCATCCTGTTTACCCTGCCCGGGTTCTGACCTGCTCCGCATCTTGTTTACCCTGCCCGGGTTCTCACCTGCTCCGCATCCTGTTTACCCTGCCTGTGTTCTGACCTGCTCCGCATCCTGTTTATCCTGCCCGGGTTCTGATCTGCTCCTCACCCTGCTTACCCTGCCCGGGTTCTGATATGCTCCGCATCCTGTTTACCCTGCCGGGGTTCTGACCTGCCGCATCCTGTTTACCCTGCCCGAGTTCTGACCTGCTCCGCATCCTGTTTACCCTGCACGGGTTCTGACCTGCTCCGCACCCTGTTTACCCTGCCCGGGTTCTGACCTGCTCCGCATACTGTTTACCCTGCCTGTGTTCTGACCTGCTCCGCATCCTGTTTATCCTGCCCGGGTTCTGATCTGCTCCTCACCCTGCTTACCCTTCCCGGGTTCTGATATGCTCCGCATCCTGTTTACCCTGCCCGGGTTTCGATCTGCTCCGCATCCTGTTTACCCTGCCCGCGTTCCGACCTACTCTGCATCCTGTTTACCCTGCCCGGGTTCTGACCTACTCTGCATCCTGTTTACCCTGCCCGGGTTCTGATCTGCTCCGCATCCTGTTTACCCTGCCCGCGTTCTGACCTGCTCCGCATCCTGTTTACCCTGCCCGGGTTCTGACCTGCTCCGCATCCTGTTTACCCTGCCCGGGTTCTGACCTGCTCCGCATACTGTTTACCCTGCCTGTGTTCTGACCTGCTCCGCATCCTGTTTATCCTGCCCGGGTTCTGATCTGCTCCTCACCCTGCTTACCCTGCCCGGGTTCTGATATGCTCCGCATCCTGTTTACCCTGCCCGGGTTCTGATCTGCTCCTCACCCTGCTTACCCTGCCCGGGTTCTGATATGCTCCGCATCCTGTTTACCCTGCCCGGGTTCTGACCTGCTAAGCATCCTGTTTACCCTGCCCGAGTTCTGACCTGCTCCGCACCCTGTTTACCCTGCCCGGGTTCTGATATGCTCCGCATCCTGTTTACACTGCCTGTGTTCTGACCTGCTCCGCATCCTGTTTACCCTGCCCGGGTTCTGATCTGCTCCTTACCCTGCTTACCCTGCCCGGGTTCTGATATGCTCCGCATCCTGTTTACCCTGCCCGGGTTCCGATCTGCTCCGCATACTGTTTACTCTGCCTGGGTTCCGATCTGCTCCGCATACTGTTTACTCTGCCTGGGTTCCTATCTGCTCCGCATCCTGTTTACCCTGCCCGGGTTCTGACCTGCTCCGGATCCTGTTTACCCTGCCGGGGTTCTGATCTGCTCTGCATCCAGTTTACCCTGCCCGGGGTCTGATCTGCTCCGCATCCTGTTTACCCTGCCCGGGTTCTGATCTGCTCCGCATCCTGTTTACCCTGCCCGAGTTCTGACCTGCGCCGCATCCTGTTTACCCTGCCCGGGTTCTGACCTGCTCCGCATCCTGTTTACCCTGCCGGGGTTCTGACCTGCTCCGCATCCTGTTTACCCTGCCCGGGTTCTGACCTGCTCTGCATCCTGCTTACCCTGCCCGGGTTCTGATATGCTACGCATCCTGTTTACCCTGCCCGGGTTCTGACCTGCTCCGCATCCTGTTTACCCTGCCCGGGTTCTGATCTGCTCTGTATCCAGTTTACCCTGCCCGGGTTCTGATATGCTCCGCATCCTGTTTACCGTGCCCGGGTTCTGACCTGCTCCGCACCCTGTTTACCCTGCCCGGGTTCTGACCTGCTCCGCATACTGTTTACCCTGCCTGTGTTCTGACCTGCTCCGCATCCTGTTTATCCTGCCCGGGTTCTGATCTGCTCCTCACCCTGCTTACCCTTCCCGGGTTCTGATATGCTCCGCATCCTGTTTACCCTGCCCGGGTTTCGATCTGCTCCGCATCCTGTTTACCCTGCCCGCGTTCCGACCTACTCTGCATCCTGTTTACCCTGCCCGGGTTCTGACCTACTCTGCATCCTGTTTACCCTGCCCGGGTTCTGATCTGCTCCGCATCCTGTTTACCCTGCCCGCGTTCCGACCTACTCTGCATCCTGTTTACCCTGCCCGGGTTCTGACCTGCTCCGCATCCTGTTTACCCTGCCCGGGTTCTGACCTGCTCCGCATCCTGTTTACCCTGCCCGGGTTCTGACCTGCTCCGCATACTGTTTACCCTGCCTGTGTTCTGACCTGCTCCGCATCCTGTTTATCCTGCCCGGGTTCTGATCTGCTCCTCACCCTGCTTACCCTGCCCGGGTTCTGATATGCTCCGCATCCTGTTTACCCTGCCCGGGTTCTGATCTGCTCCTCACCCTGCTTACCCTGCCCGGGTTCTGATATGCTCCGCATCCTGTTTACCCTGCCCGGGTTCTGACCTGCTCCGCATCCTGTTTACCCTGCCCGAGTTCTGACCTGCTCCGCAACCTGTTTACCCTGCCCGGGTTCTGATATGCTCCGCATCCTGTTTACACTGCCTGTGTTCTGACCTGCTCCGCATCCTGTTTACCCTGCCCGGGTTCTGATCTGCTCCTTACCCTGCTTACCCTGCCCGGGTTCTGATATGCTCCGCATCCTGTTTACCCTGCCCGGGTTCCGATCTGCTCCGCATACTGTTTACTCTGCCTGGGTTCCGATCTGCTCCGCATACTGTTTACTCTGCCTGGGTTCCTATCTGCTCCGCATCCTGTTTACCCTGCCCGGGTTCTGACCTGCTCCGGATCCTGTTTACCCTGCCGGGGTTCTGATCTGCTCTGCATCCAGTTTACCCTGCCCGGGGTCTGATCTGCTCCGCATCCTGTTTACCCTGCCCGGGTTCTGATCTGCTCCGCATCCTGTTTACCCTGCCCGAGTTCTGACCTGCGCCGCATCCTGTTTACCCTGCCCGGGTTCTGACCTGCTCCGCATCCTGTTTACCCTGCCGGGGTTCTGACCTGCTCCGCATCCTGTTTACCCTGCCCGGGTTCTGACCTGCTCTGCATCCTGCTTACCCTGCCCGGGTTCTGATATGCTACGCATCCTGTTTACCCTGCCCGGGTTCTGACCTGCTCCGCATCCTGTTTACCCTGCCCGGGTTCTGATCTGCTCTGTATCCAGTTTACCCTGCCCGGGTTCTGATATGCTCCGCATCCTGTTTACCCTGCCCGGGTTCTGACCTGCTCCGCATCCTGTTTACTCTGCCCGGGTTCTGACCTGCTCCGCATCCTGTTTACCCTGCCCGGGTTCTGACCTGCTACACATCCTGTTTACCCTGCCCGGGTTCTGACCTGCTCCGCACTCTGTTTACCCTGCCCGGGTTCTGATATGCTCCGCATCCTGTTTACCCTGCCCGTGTTCTGATATGCTCCGCATCCTGTTTACACTGCCTGTGTTCTGACCTGCTCCGCATCCTGTTTACCCTGCCCGGGTTCTGATCTGCTCCGCATCCTTTTTATCCTGCCCGGGTTCTGATCTGCTCCTTACCCTGCTTACCCTGCCCGGGTTCTGATATGCTCCGCATCCTGTTTACCCTGCCCGGGTTCCGATCTGCTCCGCATACTGTTTACTCTGCCTGGGTTCCGATCTGCTCCGCATACTGTTTACTCTGCCTGGGTTCCGATCTGCTCCGCATCCTGTTTACCCTGCCCGGGTTCTGACCTGCTCCGGATCCTGTTTACCCTGCCGGGGTTCTGATCTGC
The DNA here is from genome assembly GCF_030144855.1 of Hypanus sabinus. Lineage (NCBI taxonomy): Eukaryota > Metazoa > Chordata > Chondrichthyes > Myliobatiformes > Dasyatidae > Hypanus > Hypanus sabinus. The sequence goes on along the minus strand of NC_082718.1, from coordinate 66,629,347 downwards.
TCTGCATCCAGTTTACCCTGCCCGGGGTCTGATCTGCTCCGCATCCTGTTTACCCTGCCCGGGTTCTGATCTGCTCCACATCCTGTTTACCCTGCCCGAGTTCTGACCTGCTCCGCATCCTGTTTACCCTGCCCGGGTTCTGACCTGCTCCGCATCCTGTTTACCCTGCCGGGGTTCTGATCTGCTCCGCATCCTGTTTACGCTGCCCGCGTTCCGACATACTCTGCATCCTGTTTACCCTGCCCGGGTTCTGACTTGCTCCGCACCCTGCTTACCCTGCCCGGGTTCTGACATGCTCCGCATACTGTTTACCCTGCCTGTGTTCTGACCTGCTCCGCATCCTGTTTACCCTGCCCGGGTTCTGATCTGCTCTGCATCCAGTTTACCCTGCCCGGGTTCTGACCTGCTGCGCATCCTGTTTACCCTGCCCGGGTTCTGACCTGCTCCGCATCCTGTTTACCCTGCCCGGGTTCTCACCTGCTCCGCATCCTGTTTACCCTGCCTGTGTTCTGACCTGCTCCGCATCCTGTTTATCCTGCCCGGGTTCTGATCTGCTCCTCACCCTGCTTACCCTGCCCGGGTTCTGATATGCTCCGCATCCTGTTTACCCTGCCCGGGTTCTGACCTGCTCCGCATCCTGTTTACCCTGCCCGAGTTCTGACCTGCTCCGCATCCTGTTTACCCTGCACGGGTTCTGACCTGCTCCGCACCCTGTTTACCCTGCCCGGGTTCTGACCTGCTCCGCATACTGTTTACCCTGCCTGTGTTCTGACCTGCTCCGCATCCTGTTTATCCTGCCCGGGTTCTGATCTGCTCCTCACCCTGCTTACCCTTCCCGGGTTCTGATATGCTCCGCATCCTGTTTACCCTGCCCGGGTTTCGATCTGCTCCGCATCCTGTTTACCCTGCCCGCGTTCCGACCTACTCTGCATCCTGTTTACCCTGCCCGGGTTCTGACCTACTCTGCATCCTGTTTACCCTGCCCGGGTTCTGATCTGCTCCGCATCCTGTTTACCCTGCCCGCGTTCCGACCTACTCTGCATCCTGTTTACCCTGCCCGGGTTCTGACCTGCTCCGCATCCTGTTTACCCTGCCCGGGTTCTGACCTGCTCCGCATCCTGTTTACCCTGCCCGGGTTCTGACCTGCTCCGCATACTGTTTACCCTGCCTGTGTTCTGACCTGCTCCGCATCCTGTTTATCCTGCCCGGGTTCTGATCTGCTCCTCACCCTGCTTACCCTGCCCGGGTTCTGATATGCTCCGCATCCTGTTTACCCTGCCCTGGTTCCGACCTACTCTGCATCCTGTTTACCCTGCCCGGGTTCTCACCTGCTCCGCATCCTGTTTCCCCTGCCAGGGTTCTGACCTGCTCCGCATACTGCTTACCCTGCCCGGGTTCCGATCTGCTCCGCATCCCGTTTACCCTGCCCGGGTTCCGATCTGCTCCGCATTCTGGTTACCCTGCTCGGGTTCTGACCTGCTCCGCATCCTGTTTATCCTGCCAGGGTTATGACGTGCTCCGCATCCTGTTTACCCTGCCCGGGCTCTGACCTGCTCCGCATCCTGTTTACCCTGCCCGGGTTCTGACCTGCTCCGCATCCTGTTTACCCTGCGCGGGTTCTGATCTGCTCCTCACCCTGCTTACCCTGCCCGGGTTCTGATATGCTACGCATCCTGTTTACCCTGCCCGGGTTCTGACCTGCTCCGCATCCTGTTTACCCTGCCCGGGTTCTGATCTGTTCTGCATCCAGTTTACCCTGCCCGGGTTCTGATATGCTCCGCATCCTGTTTACCCTGCCCGGGTTCTGACCTGCTCCGCATCCTGTTTACTCTGCCCGGGTTCTGACCTGCTCCGCATCCTGTTTACCCTGCCCGGGTTCTGAGCTGCTACACATTCTGTTTACCCTGCCCGGGTTCTGACCTGCTCCGCACCCTGTTTACCCTGCCCGGGTTCTGATATGCTCCGCATCCTGTTTACCCTGCCCGGGTTCTGAGATGCTCCGCATCCTGTTTACCCTGCCCGGGTTCTGAGATGCTCCGCATCCTGTTTACCCTGCCCGGGTTCTGATATGCTCCGCATCCTGTTTACCCTGCCCGGGTTCTGAGATGCTCCGCATTCTGTTTACCCTGCCCGGGTTCTGAGATGCTCCGCATCCTGTTTACCCTGCCCGGGTTCTGAGATGCTCCGCATCCTGTTTACCCTGCCCGGGTTCTGAGATGCTCCGCATCCTGTTTACCCTGCCCGGGTTCTGATCTGCTCCTTACCCTGCTTACCCTGCCCGGGTTCTGATATGCTCCGCATCCTGTTTACCCTGCCCGGGTTCCGATCTGCTCCGCATACTGTTTACTCTGCCTGGGTTCCGATCTGCTCCGCATCCTGTTTACCCTGCCCGGGTTCTGACCTGCTCCGCATCCTGTTTACCCTGCCCGGGTTCTGACCTGCTCCGCATCCTGTTTACCCTGCCGGGGTTCTGACCTGCTCCGCATCCTGTTTACCCTGCCCGGCTTCTGACCTGCTCTGCATCCTGTTTACCCTGCCGGGGTTCTGATCTGCTCCGCATCATGTTTACCCTGCCCGCGTTCCGACCTACTCTGCATCCTGTTTACCCTGCCCGGGTTCTGACCTGCTCCGCATACTGTTTACCCTGCCTGTGTTCTGATCTGCTCCGCATCCTGTTTACCCTGCCCGGGTTCTGACCTGCTCTGCATCCTGTTTACCCTGCCGGGGTTCTGATCTGCTCCGCATCCTGTTTATCCTGCCCGGGTTCTGATCTGCTCTGCATCCAGTTTACCCTGCCCGGGTTCTGATATGCTCCGCATCCTGTTTACCCTGCCCGGGTTCTGACCTGCTCCGCATCCTGTTTACTCTGCCCGGGTTCTGACCTGCTCCGCATCCTGTTTACCCTGCCCGGGTTCTGACCTGCTACACATCCTGTTTACCCTGCCCGGGTTCTGACCTGCTCCGCACCCTGTTTACCCTGCCCGGGTTCTGATATGCTCCGCATCCTGTTTACCCTGCCCGTGTTCTGATATGCTCCGCATCCTGTTTACACTGCCTGTGTTCTGACCTGCTCCGCATCCTGTTTACCCTGCCCGGGTTCTGATCTGCTCCTTACCCTGCTTACCCTGCCCGGGTTCTGATATGCTCCGCATCCTGTTTACCCTGCCCGGGTTCCGATCTGCTCCGCATACTGTTTACTCTGCCTGGGTTCCGATCTGCTCCGCATACTGTTTACTCTGCCTGGGTTCCGATCTGCTCCGCATCCTGTTTACCCTGCCCGGGTTCTGACCTGCTCCGCATCCTGTTTACCCTGCCCGGGTTCTGACTTGCTCCGCACCCTGTTTACCCTGCCCGGGTTCTGACCTGCTCCGCATACTGTTTACCCTGCCTGTGTTCTGACCTGCTCCGCATCCTGTTTATCCTGCCCGGGTTCTGATCTGCTCCTCACCCTGCTTACCCTGCCCGGTTCTGATATGCTCCGCATCCTGTTTACCCTGCCCGGGTTCTGACCTGCTCCGCATCCTGTTTACCCTGCCCGGGTTCTGATCTGCTCGGCATCCAGTTTTCCCTGCCCGGGTTCTGACCTGCTGCGCATCCTGTTTACCCTGCCGGGTTCTGACCTGCTCCGCATCCTGTTTACCCTGCCCTGGTTCCGACCTACTCTGCATCCTGTTTACCCTGCCCGGGTTCTCACCTGCTCCGCATCTTGTTTCCCCTGCCAGGGTTCTGACCTGCTCCGCATACTGCTTACCCTGCCCGGGTTCCGATCTGCTCCGCATTCTGGTTACCCTGCTCGGGTTCTGACCTGCTCCGCATCCTGTTTATCCTGCCAGGGTTATGATGTGCTCCGCATCCTGTTTACCGTGCCCGGGCTCTGACCTGCTCCGCATCCTGTTTACCCTGCCGGGGTTCTGATCTGCTCCGCATCCTGTTTACGCTGCCCGCGTTCCGACCTACTCTGCATCCTGTTTACCCTGCCCGGGTTCTGACTTGCTCCGCACCCTGCTTACCCTGCCCGGGTTCTGACATGCTCCGCATACTGTTTACCCTGCCTGTGTTCTGACCTGCTCCGCATCCTGTTTACCCTGCCCGGGTTCTGATCTGCTCTGCATCCAGTTTACCCTGCCCGGGTTCTGACCTGCTGCGCATCCTGTTTACCCTGCCCGGGTTCTGACCTGCTCTGCATCCTGTTTACCCTGCCCGGGTTCTCACCTGCTCCGCATCCTGTTTACCCTGCCTGTGTTCTGACCTGCTCCGCATCCTGTTTATCCTGCCCGGGTTCTGATCTGCTCCTCACCCTGCTTACCCTGCCCGGGTTCTGATATGCTCCGCATCCTGTTTACCCTGCCCGGGTTCTGACCTGCTCCGCATCCTGTTTACCCTGCCCGAGTTCTGACCTGCTCCGCATCCTGTTTACCCTGCATGGGTTCTGACCTGCTCCGCACCCTGTTTACCCTGCCCGGGTTCTGACCTGCTCCGCATACTGTTTACCCTGCCTGTGTTCTGACCTGCTCCGCATCCTGTTTATCCTGCCCGGGTTCTGATCTGCTCCTCACCCTGCTTACCCTTCCCGGGTTCTGATATGCTCCGCATCCTGTTTACCCTGCCCGGGTTCTGATCTGCTCGGCATCCAGTTTTCCCTGCCCGGGTTCTGACCTGCTGCGCATCCTGTTTACCCTGCCGGGTTCTGACCTGCTCCGCATCCTGTTTACCCTGCCCTGGTTCCGACCTACTCTGCATCCTGTTTACCCTGCCCGGGTTCTCACCTGCTCCGCATCTTGTTTCCCCTGCCAGGGTTCTGACCTGCTCCGCATACTGCTTACCCTGCCCGGGTTCCGATCTGCTCCGCATTCTGGTTACCCTGCTCGGGTTCTGACCTGCTCCGCATCCTGTTTATCCTGCCAGGGTTATGATGTGCTCCGCATCCTGTTTACCGTGCCCGGGCTCTGACCTGCTCCGCATCCTGTTTACCCTGCCCGGGTTCTGACCTGCTCCGCATCCTGTTTACCCTGTCCGGGTTCTGTAATGCTCCGCATCCTGTTTACCCTGCCCGGGTTCTGACCAACTCCGCATCCTGTTTACCCTGCCCGGGTTCTGACCTGCTCCGCATCCTGTTTACCCTGCCCGGGTTCTGACCTGCTCCGCATCCTGTTTACCCTGCCCGGGTTCTGACCTGCTACACATCCTGTTTACCCTGTCCGGGTTCTGACCTGCACCGCACCCTGTTTACCCTGCCCGGGTTCTGAAATGCTCCGCATCCTGTTTATCCTGCCCGGGTTCTGATATGCTCCGCATCCTGTTTACCCTGCCCGAGTTCTGACCTGCTCCGCATCCTGTTTACCCTGCACGGGTTCTGACCTGCTCCGCACCCTGTTTACCCTGCCCGGGTTCTGACCTGCTCCGCATACTGTTTACCCTGCCTGTGTTCTGACCTTCTCCGCATCCTGTTTTCCCTGCCCGGGTTCTGACCTGCTCCGCATACTGTTTACCCTGCCCGGGTTCTGACCTGCTCCGCATACTGTTTACCCTGCCTGTGTTCTGACCTTCTCCGCATCCTGTTTTCCCTGCCCGGGTTCTGACCTGCTCCGCATACTGTTTACCCTGCCCGGGTTCTGACCTGCTCCGCACCCTGTTTACCCTGCCCGCGTTCCGACCTACTCTGCATCCTGTTTACCCTGCCCAGGTTCTGACCTGCTCCGTATCCTGTTTACCCTGCCCGGGTTCTGACCTGCTCCGCATCCTGTTTACCCTGCCCGGGTTCTGATCTGCTCCGCATCCTGTTTACCCTGCCCGCGTTCCGACCTACTCTGCATTCTGTTTACCCTGCCCGGGTTCTGACCTGCTCCGCATCCTGTTTACCCTGCCCGGGTTCTGACCTGCTCCGCATCCTGTTTACCCTGCCCGGGTTCTGACTTGCTCCGCACCCTGTTTACCCTGCCCGGGTTCTGACCTGCTCCGCATACTGTTTACCCTGCCTGTGTTCTGACCTGCTCCGCATCCTGTTTATCCTGCCCGGGTTCTGATCTGCTCCTCACCCTGCTTACCCTGCCCGGGTTCTGATATGCTCCGCATCCTGTTTACCCTGCCCGGGTTCTGACCTGCTCCGCATCCTGTTTACCCTGCCCGGGTTCTGATCTGCTCGGCATCCAGTTTTCCCTGCCCGGGTTCTGACCTGCTGCGCATCCTGTTTACCCTGCCGGGTTCTGACCTGCTCCGCATCCTGTTTACCCTGCCCTGGTTCCGACCTACTCTGCATCCTGTTTACCCTGCCCGGGTTCTCACCTGCTCCGCATCTTGTTTCCCCTGCCAGGGTTCTGACCTGCTCCGCATACTGCTTACCCTGCCCGGGTTCCGATCTGCTCCGCATTCTGGTTACCCTGCTCGGGTTCTGACCTGCTCCGCATCCTGTTTATCCTGCCAGGGTTATGATGTGCTCCGCATCCTGTTTACCGTGCCCGGGCTCTGACCTGCTCCGCATCCTGTTTACCCTGCCCGGGTTCTGACCTGCTCCGCATCCTGTTTACCCTGTCCGGGTTCTGTAATGCTCCGCATCCTGTTTACCCTGCCCGGGTTCTGACCAACTCCGCATCCTGTTTACCCTGCCCGGGTTCTGACCTGCTCCGCATCCTGTTTACCCTGCCCGGGTTCTGACCTGCTCCGCATCCTGTTTACCCTGCCCGGGTTCTGACCTGCTACACATCCTGTTTACCCTGTCCGGGTTCTGACCTGCACCGCACCCTGTTTACCCTGCCCGGGTTCTGAAATGCTCCGCATCCTGTTTATCCTGCCCGGGTTCTGATATGCTCCGCATCCTGTTTACCCTGCCCGAGTTCTGACCTGCTCCGCATCCTGTTTACCCTGCACGGGTTCTGACCTGCTCCGCACCCTGTTTACCCTGCCCGGGTTCTGACCTGCTCCGCATACTGTTTACCCTGCCTGTGTTCTGACCTTCTCCGCATCCTGTTTTCCCTGCCCGCGTTCCGACCTACTCTGCATCCTGTTTACCCTGCCCAGGTTCTGACCTGCTCCGTATCCTGTTTACCCTGCCCGGGTTCTGACCTGCTCCGCATCCTGTTTACCCTGCCCGGGTTTCGATCTGCTCCGCATCCTGTTTACCCTGCCCGCGTTCCGACCTACTCTGCATCCTGTTTACCCTGCCCAGGTTCTGACCTGCTCCGTATCCTGTTTACCCTGCCCGGGTTCTGACCTGCTCCGCATCCTGTTTACCCTGCCCGGGTTCTGACCTGCTCCGCATCCTGTTTACCCTGCCTGGGTTCTGACCTGCTCTGCATACTGTTTACCCTGCCTGTGTTCTGACCTGCTCCGCATCCTGTTTACCCTGCCTGTGTTCTGACCTGCTGCGCATCCTGTTTACCCTGCCCGTGTTCTGACCTGCTCCTCACCCTGCTTACCCTGCCCGGGTTCTGATATGCTCCGCATCCTGTTTACCCTGCCGGGGTTCTGATCTGCTCCGCATCCTGTTTACCCTGCCCGCGTTCCGACCTACTCTGCACCCTGTTTACCCTGCCCGGGTTCTGACCAGCTCCGCATCCTGTTTACCCTGCCCGGGTTCTGACCTGCTCCGCATCCTGTTTACCCTGCCCGGGTTCTGACTTGCTCCGCACCCTGTTTACCCTGCCCGGGTTCTGACCTGCTCCGCATACTGTTTACCCTGCCTGTGTTCTGACCTGCTCCGCATCCTGTTTATCCTGCCCGGGTTCTGATCTTCTCCTCACCCTGCTTACCCTGCCCGGGTTCTGATATGCTCCGCATCCAGTTTACCCTGCCCGGGTTCTGATCTGCTCTGCATTCAGTTTACCCTGCCCGGGTTCTGACCTGCTCCGCATCCTGTTTACCCTGCCCGGGTTCTGATCTGCTCTGCATTCAGTTTACCCTGCCCGGGTTCTGATCTGCTCTGCATCCTGTTTACCCTGCCCGGGTTCTGATCTGCTCTGCATCCTGTTTACCCTGCCCGGGTTCCGATCTGCTCCTCATCCTGTTTACCCTGCTCGGGTTCTGACCTGCTCCGCATCCTGTTTACCCTGCCCGGGTTCTGACCTGCTCCGCATCCTGTTTACCCTGCCTGGGTTCTGACCTGCTCCGCATCCTGTTTACCCTGCCCGGGTTCTGACCTGCTCCGCATCCTGTTTACCCTGCCCGGGTTCTGATATGCTCCGCATCCTGTTTACCCTGCTCGGGTTCTGACCTGCTCCGCACCCTGTTTACCCTGCCCGGGTTCTGATCTGCTCCGCATCCTGTTTACCCTGCCCGGGTTCTGATCTGCTCCGCATCCTGTTTACCCTGCCCGGGTTCTGATATGCTCCGCATCCTGTTTACCCTGCCCGAGTTCTGACCTGCTCCGCATCCTGTTTGCCCTGCCCGGGTTCTGACCTACTCCACACCCTGTTTACCCTGCCCGGGTTCTGACCTGCTCCGCATACTGTTTACCCTGCCTGTGTTCTGACCTGCTCTGCATCCTGTTTACCCTGCCCGGGTTCTTACCTGCTCCGCACCCTGTTTACCCTGCCCGGGTTCTGACCTGCTCCGCATACTGTTTACCCTGCCTGTGTTCAGACCTGCTCCGCATCCTGTTTACCCTGCCGGTGTTCTGACCTGCTCTGCACCCTGTTTACCCTGCCCGGGTTCTGACCTGCTCCGCACCCTGTTTACCCTGCCCGGGTTCTGACCTGCACCGCATCCTGTTTACCCTGCCCGGGTTCTGACCTGCTCCTCATCCTGTTTACCCTGCCCGGGTTCTGACCTGTTCCGCATCCTGTTTACCCTGCCCGGGTTCTGACCTGCTCCGCATCCTGTTTCCTCTGCCAGGGTTCTGACCTGCTCCGCATCCTGTTTACCCTGCCCGGGTTCCGATCTGCTCCGCATCCTGTTTACCCTGCTCGGGTTCTGACCTGCTCCGCATCCTGTTTACCCTGCCCGGGTTCTGACCTGCTCTGCATCCTGTTTACCCTGCCCGGGTTCTGACCTGCTCCGCATCCTGTTTACCCTGCCCGGGTTCTGACCTGCTCCGCATCCTGTTTACCCTGCCCGGGTTCTGACCTGCTCCGCATCCTGTTTACCCTGCCCGGGTTCTGATATGCTCCACATCCTGTTTACCCTGCTCGGGTTCTGACCTGCTCCGCACCCTGTTTACCCTGCCCGGGTTCTGATATGCTCTGTATCCTGTTTACCCTGCCCGGGTTCTGATATGCTCCGCATCCTGTTTACCCTGCCCGAGTTCTGACCTGCTCCGCATCCTGTTTACCCAGCCCGGGTTCTGACCTGCTCCACACCCTGTTTACCCTGCCCGGGTTCTGACCTGCTCCGCATACTGTTTACCCTGCCTGTGTTCTGACCTGCTCTGCATCCTGTTTACCCTGCCCGGGTTCTGACCTGTTCCGCACCCTGTTTACCCTGCCCGGGTTCTGACCTGCTCCGCATACTGTTTACCCTGCCTGTGTTCTGACCTGCTCCGCATCCTGTTTACCCTGCCGGTGTTCTGATCTGCTCCGCACCCTGTTTACCCTGCCCGGGTTCTGACCTGCACTGCATCCTGTGTACCCTGCCCTGGTTCCGACCTACTCCGCATCCTGTTTACCCTGCCCTGGTACCGACCTACTCCGCATCCTGTTTACCCTGCCTGGGTTCTGATCCGCTCCGCATCCTGTTTACCCTGCCCGGGTTCTGACCTGCTCCGCATCCTGTTTACCCTGCCAGGGTTCGGACCTGCTCCGCATACTGTTTACTCTGCCCGGGTTCCGATCTGCTCCGCATCCTGTTTACCCTGCCTGCATTCTGACCTGCTCCGCATCCTGTTTACCCTGCCGGGGTTCTGATCTGCTCCGCATCCTGTTTACCCTGCCCGGGTTCTGACCTGCTCCGCACCCTGTTTACCCTGCCCGCGTTCCGACCTACTCTGCATCCTGTTTACCCTGCCCAGGTTCTGACCTGCTCCGTATCCTGTTTACCCTGCCCGGGTTCTGACCTGCTCCGCATCCTGTTTACCCTGCCCGGGTTCTGATCTGCTCCGCATCCTGTTTACCCTGCCCGCGTTCCGACCTACTCTGCATCCTGTTTACCCTGCCCGGGTTCTGACCTGCTCCGCATCCTGTTTACCCTGCCCGGGTTCTGACCTGCTCCGCATCCTGTTTACCCTGCCCGGGTTCTGACTTGCTCCGCACCCTGTTTACCCTGCCCGGGTTCTGACCTGCTCCGCATACTGTTTACCCTGCCTGTGTTCTGACCTGCTCCGCATCCTGTTTATCCTGCCCGGGTTCTGATCTGCTCCTCACCCTGCTTACCCTGCCCGGGTTCTGATATGCTCCGCATCCTGTTTACCCTGCCCGGGTTCTGACCTGCTCCGCATCCTGTTTACCCTGCCCGGGTTCTGATCTGCTCGGCATCCAGTTTTCCCTGCCCGGGTTCTGACCTGCTGCGCATCCTGTTTACCCTGCCGGGTTCTGACCTGCTCCGCATCCTGTTTACCCTGCCCTGGTTCCGACCTACTCTGCATCCTGTTTACCCTGCCCGGGTTCTCACCTGCTCCGCATCTTGTTTCCCCTGCCAGGGTTCTGACCTGCTCCGCATACTGCTTACCCTGCCCGGGTTCCGATCTGCTCCGCATTCTGGTTACCCTGCTCGGGTTCTGACCTGCTCCGCATCCTGTTTATCCTGCCAGGGTTATGATGTGCTCCGCATCCTGTTTACCGTGCCCGGGCTCTGACCTGCTCCGCATCCTGTTTACCCTGCCCGGGTTCTGACCTGCTCCGCATCCTGTTTACCCTGTCCGGGTTCTGTAATGCTCCGCATCCTGTTTACCCTGCCCGGGTTCTGACCAACTCCGCATCCTGTTTACCCTGCCCGGGTTCTGACCTGCTCCGCATCCTGTTTACCCTGCCCGGGTTCTGACCTGCTCCGCATCCTGTTTACCCTGCCCGGGTTCTGACCTGCTACACATCCTGTTTACCCTGTCCGGGTTCTGACCTGCACCGCACCCTGTTTACCCTGCCCGGGTTCTGAAATGCTCCGCATCCTGTTTATCCTGCCCGGGTTCTGATATGCTCCGCATCCTGTTTACCCTGCCCGAGTTCTGACCTGCTCCGCATCCTGTTTACCCTGCACGGGTTCTGACCTGCTCCGCACCCTGTTTACCCTGCCCGGGTTCTGACCTGCTCCGCATACTGTTTACCCTGCCTGTGTTCTGACCTTCTCCGCATCCTGTTTTCCCTGCCCGCGTTCCGACCTACTCTGCATCCTGTTTACCCTGCCCAGGTTCTGACCTGCTCCGTATCCTGTTTACCCTGCCCGGGTTCTGACCTGCTCCGCATCCTGTTTACCCTGCCCGGGTTTCGATCTGCTCCGCATCCTGTTTACCCTGCCCGCGTTCCGACCTACTCTGCATCCTGTTTACCCTGCCCAGGTTCTGACCTGCTCCGTATCCTGTTTACCCTGCCCGGGTTCTGACCTGCTCCGCATCCTGTTTACCCTGCCCGGGTTCTGACCTGCTCCGCATCCTGTTTACCCTGCCTGGGTTCTGACCTGCTCTGCATACTGTTTACCCTGCCTGTGTTCTGACCTGCTCCGCATCCTGTTTACCCTGCCTGTGTTCTGACCTGCTGCGCATCCTGTTTACCCTGCCCGTGTTCTGACCTGCTCCTCACCCTGCTTACCCTGCCCGGGTTCTGATATGCTCCGCATCCTGTTTACCCTGCCGGGGTTCTGATCTGCTCCGCATCCTGTTTACCCTGCCCGCGTTCCGACCTACTCTGCACCCTGTTTACCCTGCCCGGGTTCTGACCAGCTCCGCATCCTGTTTACCCTGCCCGGGTTCTGACCTGCTCCGCATCCTGTTTACCCTGCCCGGGTTCTGACTTGCTCCGCACCCTGTTTACCCTGCCCGGGTTCTGACCTGCTCCGCATACTGTTTACCCTGCCTGTGTTCTGACCTGCTCCGCATCCTGTTTATCCTGCCCGGGTTCTGATCTTCTCCTCACCCTGCTTACCCTGCCCGGGTTCTGATATGCTCCGCATCCAGTTTACCCTGCCCGGGTTCTGATCTGCTCTGCATTCAGTTTACCCTGCCCGGGTTCTGACCTGCTCCGCATCCTGTTTACCCTGCCCGGGTTCTGACCTGCTCCACATCCTGTTTACCCTGCCTGGGTTCTGACCTGCTCCGCATCCTGTTTACCCTGCCCGGGTTCTGATATGCTCCGCATCCTGTTTACCCTGCTCGGGTTCTGACCTGCTCCGCACCCTGTTTACCCTGCCCGGGTTCTGATATGCTCTGCATCCTGTTTACCCTGCCCGGGTTCTGATATGCTCCGCATCCTGTTTACCCTGCCCGAGTTCTGACCTGCTCCGCATCCTGTTTACCCTGCCCGGGTTCTGACCTGCTCCGCACCCTGTTTACCCTGCCCGGGTTCTGATATGCTCTGCATCCTGTTTACCCTGCCCGAGTTCTGACCTGCTCCGCATCCTGTTTACCCTGCCCGGGTTCTGATATGCTCCGCATCCTGTTTACCCTGCCCGAGTTCTGACCTGCTCCGCATCCTGTTTACCCTGCCCGGGTTCTGACCTACTCCACACCCTGTTTACCCTGCCCGGGTTCTGACCTGCTCCGCACCCTGTTTACCCTGCCCGGGTTCTGATATGCTCTGCATCCTGTTTACCCTGCCCGGGTTCTGACCTGCTCCGCACCCTGTTTACCCTGCCCGGGTTCTGATATGCTCCGCATCCTGTTTACCCTGCTCGGGTTCTGATATGCTCTGCATCCTGTTTACCCTGCCCGGGTTCTGATATGCTCCGCATCCTGTTTACCCTGCCCGAGTTCTGACCTGCTCCGCATCCTGTTTACCCTGCCCGGGTTCTGACCTACTCCACACCCTGTTTACCCTGCCCGGGTTCTGACCTGCTCCGCATACTGTTTACCCTGCCTGTGTTCTGACCTGCTCTGCATCCTGTTTACCCTGCCCGGGTTCTTACCTGCTCCGCACCCTGTTTACCCTGCCCGGGTTCTGACCTGCTCCGCATACTGTTTACCCTGCCTGTGTTCAGACCTGCTCCGCATCCTGTTTACCCTGCCGGTGTTCTGACCTGCTCTGCACCCTGTTTACCCTGCCCGGGTTCTGACCTGCTCCGCACCCTGTTTACCCTGCCCGGGTTCTGACCTGCACCGCATCCTGTTTACCCTGCCCGGGTTCTGACCTGCTCCTCATCCTGTTTACCCTGCCCGGGTTCTGACCTGTTCCGCATCCTGTTTACCCTGCCCGGGTTCTGACCTGCTCTGCATCCTGTTTACCCTGCCCGGGTTCTGACCTGCTCCGCATCCTGTTTACCCTGCCCGGGTTCTGACCTGCTCCGCATCCTGTTTACCCTGCCCGGGTTCTGATATGCTCCACATCCTGTTTACCCTGCCCGGGTTCCGATCTGCTCCGCATCCTGTTTACCCTGCTCGGGTTCTGACCTGCTCCGCATCCTGTTTACCCTGCCCGGGTTCTGACCTGCTCTGCATCCTGTTTACCCTGCCCGGGTTCTGACCTGCTCCGCATCCTGTTTACCCTGCCCGGGTTCTGACCTGCTCCGCATCCTGTTTACCCTGCCCGGGTTCTGATATGCTCCACACCCTGTTTACCCTGCTCGGGTTCTGACCTGCTCCGCACCCTGTTTACCCTGCCCGGGTTCTGATATGCTCTGTATCCTGTTTACCCTGCCCGGGTTCTGATATGCTCCGCATCCTGTTTACCCTGCCCGAGTTCTGACCTGCTCCGCATCCTGTTTACCCAGCCCGGGTTCTGACCTGCTCCACACCCTGTTTACCCTGCCCGGGTTCTGACCTGCTCCGCATACTGTTTACCCTGCCTGTGTTCTGACCTGCTCTGCATCCTGTTTACCCTGCCCGGGTTCTGACCTGTTCCGCACCCTGTTTACCCTGCCCGGGTTCTGACCTGCTCCGCATACTGTTTACCCTGCCTGTGTTCTGACCTGCTCCGCATCCTGTTTACCCTGCCGGTGTTCTGATCTGCTCCGCACCCTGTTTACCCTGCCCGGGTTCTGACCTGCACTGCATCCTGTGTACCCTGCCCTGGTTCCGACCTACTCCGCATCCTGTTTACCCTGCCCTGGTACCGACCTACTCCGCATCCTGTTTACCCTGCCTGGGTTCTGATCCGCTCCGCATCCTGTTTACCCTGCCCGGGTTCTGACCTGCTCCGCATCCTGTTTACCCTGCCAGGGTTCGGACCTGCTCCGCATACTGTTTACTCTGCCTGGGTTCCGATCTGCTCCGCATCCTGTTTACCCTGCCTGCATTCTGACCTGCTCCGCATCCTGTTTACCCTGCCGGTGTTCTGATCTGCTCCGCATCCTGTTTACCCTGCCCGGGTTCTGACCTGCTCCGCACCCTGTTTACCCTGCCCGCGTTCCGACCTGCTCCGCATCCTGTTTACCCTGCCGGGGTTCTGATCTGCTCCGCATCCTGTTTACCCTGCCCGGGTTCTGACCTGCTCCGCACCCTGTTTACCCTGCCCGCGTTCCGACCTGCTCCGCATCCTGTTTACCCTGCCGGGGTTCTGATCTGCTCCGCATCCTGTTTACCCTGCCCGGGTTCTGACCTGTTCCGCATCCTGTTTACCCTGCTGGGGTTCTGATCTGCTCCGCATCCTGTTTACCCTGCCCGGGTTCTGACCTGCTCCGCATCCTGTTTACCCTGCCGGGGTTCTGATCTGCTCCGCATCCTGTTTACCCTGCCCGGGTTCTGACCTGCTCCGCACCCTGTTTACCCTACCCGCGTTCTGACCTACTCTGCATCCTGTTTACCCTGCCCGGGTTCTGACCTGCTCCGCATCCTGTTTACCCTGCCCGGGTTTTGACCTGCTCCGCATCCTGTTTACCCTGCCCGGGTTCTGACCTGCTCCGCATCCTGTTTACCCTGCCCGGGTTCCGATCTGCTCCGCATTCTGTTTATCCTGCTCGGGTTCTGATCTGCTCCGCATCCTGTTTACTCTGCCTGGGTTCTGACCTGCTCCGCATCCTCTTTACCCTGCCTGGGTTCTGAACTGCTCCGCATCCTGTTTAACCATATTACAATCACAGCACAGAAACAAGCCATCTCGGCCCTCCGAGTCAGTGCCGAACTCTTAATCTCACCTAGTCCCACCTACCCCCACTCAGCCCATAACCCTCCACTCCTTTCCTGTCCATATAGCTATCCAATTTTACCTTAAATGACACAACTAAACTGGCCTCTAATACTTCTACAGGAAGCTCATTCCACACAGCTATCACTCTCTGAGTAAGGAAATAACCCCTCGTGTTTCCCTTAAACTTCTGCCCCCTAACTCTCAAATCATGTCCTCTCGTTTGAATCTCCCCTACTCTGAATGGAAACAGACTATTCACGTGAACTCTATCTATCCCTCTCAAAATTTTAAATACCTTGATCAAATCCCCCCTCAACCTTCTACGCTCCAATGAATAGAGACCTAACTTGTTCAACCTTTCTCTGTAACTTAAGTGCTGAAACCCAGTAACATCCTAGTAAATCGTCTCTGCACTCTCTCTAATTTATTGATTTCTTTCCTATAATTCGGTGACCAGAACTGCACGCAATATTCTAAGTTTGGCCTTACCAATGCCTTGTACAATTTTAACATTACATCCCAACTTCTGTACTCAATGCTTTGATTTATAAAGGCCAGCGTTCCAAAAGCCCTCTTCACCACCCTATCTACATGAGACTCCACCTTCAGGGAACAATGCACTGTTCTTCCTAGATCTCTCTGTTCCTCTGCATTCCTCAATGCCCTACCATTTACCCTGTATGTTCCATTTGGATTATTCATGCCAAATTGTAGAACCTCACACTTCTCAGCATTAAACTCCATCTGCCAACGTTCAGCCCATTCTTCTAACCGGCATAAATCTCCCTGCAAGCTTTGAAAACCCACCTCATTATCCACAACACCTCCTAGCTTAGTATCATCGGCATACTTACTAATCCAATTTACCACCCCATCATCCAGATCATTTATGTATATTACAAACAACATTGGGCCCAAAATAGATCCCTGAGGCACCCCGCTAGTCACTGGCCTCCATCCCGATAAACAATTATCCACCATTACTCTCTGGCATCGCCCATCTAGCCACTGTTGAATCCATTTTATTACTCCAGCATTAATACCTAACGACTGAACCTTCTTAACTAACCTTCCATGTGGAACTTTGTAAAGGCTTTGCTGAAGTCCATATAGACTACATCCACTGCCTTACCCTCGTCAACATTCCTTGTAACTTCTTCAAAAAATTCAATAAGGTTTGTCAAACATGACCTTCCACGCACAAATCCATGCTGTCTACTCCTAATCAGATCCTGACTATCCAGATAATTATTAATACTATCTCTAAGAATACTTTCCATTAATTTACCCACCACTGATGTCAAACTGACAGGTCTATAATTGCTAGGCTTACTTCTAGAACCCTTTTTAAACAATGGAACCACATGAGCAATATGCCAATCCTCCGGCACAATCCCCGTTTCTAATGACATCTCAAAGATTTCGGTCAGAGCTCCTGCTATTTCTACACAAGCTTCCCTCAAGGTCCTGGGGAATATCCTGTCAGGACCCGGAGATTTATCGACTTTTAAATTTCTTAAAAGCGCCAGTACTTCCACCTCTTTAATTGTCATAGGTTCCATAACTTCCTTACTTATTTCCCACACCTTACACAATTCAATATCCTTCTCCTTAGTGAATACCGAAGAGAAGAAATCGTTCAAAATCTCTCCCATCTCCCTCGGCTCCACACATAGCTGACCACTCTGATTCTCTAAGGGGCCAATTTTATCCCTCACTATCCTCTTGCTTTTAATATAACTGTAGAAATCTTTCGGATTTACTTTCACCTTATTTGCCAAACCAACCTCATATCTTCTTTTAGCTTTTCTAATCTCTTTCCTAAGATTCCTTTTACATTCTTTATAGTCCTCGAGCAATTCCTTTACTCCATGCTGCCTATGTCTATTGTAGACATCCCTCTTTTTCCGAACCAAATTTCTAATATCCCATGAAAACCATGGTGCTTTCAAAAACCTTTAAACTTTGCTTTCAACGTAACAGGAACATAAAGATTCTGTACCCTCATAATTTCACCCTTAAATGACCTCCATTTCTCTATTACATCCTTCCCATAAAACACTGCCCGCGTTCCGACCTGCTCTGCATCCTGTTTACCCTGCCCGGGTTCTGACCTGCTCCACATCCTGTTTACCCTGCCCGCATTCTGACCTACTCCGCATCCTGTTTACCCTGCCCGCATTCTGACCTACTCCGCATCCTGTTTACTCTGCCCGCGTTCCAACCTGCTCCGCATTCTGTTTACCCTGCCCGGGTTCTGACCTGCTCCGCATCCTGTTTACCCTGCCCGGGTTCTGACCTGCTCCACATCCTGTTTACCCTGCCCGCATTCTGACCTACTCCGCATCCTGTTTACTCTGCCCGCGTTCCAACCTGCTCCGCATTCTGTTTACCCTGCCCGGGTTCTGACCTGCTCCGCATCCTGTTTACCCTGCCCGGGTTCTGACCTGCTCCGCATCCTGTTTACCCTGCCCGAGTTCTGACCTGCTCCGCATCCTGTTTACCCTGCCCGGGTTCTGACCTGCTCCGCATCCTGTTTACCCTGCCCGCGTTCCGACCTGCTCCGCATCCTGTTTACCCTGCCCGGGTTCTGACCTGCTCCGCACCCTGTTTACCCTGCCCGGGTTCTGACCTGCTCCGCATCCTGTTTACCCTGCCCGCGTTCCGACCTGCTCCGCATCCTGTTTACTTTGGCCGGGATCTGATCTGCTCCGCATCCTGTTTACCCTGCCCGGGTTCTGACCTGCTCCGCATCCTGTTTACCCTGCCCGGGTTCTGACCTGCTCTGAATCTGTTCTGTCCAGGTTGGTCTGGTTCCCCTGCTTTTTCTCGTATGCGCTGGTCCTGCTGCTCTGCCCGTTTTGCATTGCTCGTGCTATCTGCCTGCCTCTCCTGAGCTACCTGGGGATCATGGCTGTTGTGCTGGTCACCCTACACCTAGTGTTTGTTCTACCCCTTTGCCTCCGTCAGGCAGGTCCAGCTGGGCTGCCCCTGCCCAGCGGGGTGTTCTGCCCTTTCCTATCTGTTGCCTCCATCAGTCAGGCCCGGCTGGACTGCTTCTGACCGGTGGGGTGTTCTGTCCATCCTCTCCCCCCCCCCGCTTCTGATGGTTTGTGCCCCGCACATGCCTAGGAGTCCGCGTCTTGCCCAGGCCTCCGTGTTTCCGCCTGGGAGGCAGCCCTACCCGGAACAAATGCGGCCCGGCCGGGGGGAGTGGGCTCTCCTTCAGCCAAGTCATATACCTCAAGACACCACCTTTTGCCTGTACTCTGGATTCCCCCTGCCTCGTCTGGAATCCTGCTCTGCCTACCTGAACTCTGGGAGCCTGCTCTGGCTGCCTGAACTCTGGAATCCTGCTCTGGTTGCCTGAACTCTGGAATCCTGCTCTGGCTGCCTGAACTCTGGAATCCTGCTCTGCCTGCCTGAACTCTGGAATCCTGCCCTGGCTGCCGGAACTCTGGAATCCTGCTCTGCCTACCTGAACTCTGGGAGCCTGCTCTGGCTGCCTGAACTCTGGAATCCTGCTCTGTCTGCCTGAACTCTGGGAGCCTGCTCTGGCTGCCTGAACTCTGGAATCCTGCCCTGGCTGCCTGAACTCGGGAATCCTGCCCTGGCTGCCTGAACTCTGGAATCCTGCCCTGCCTGCCTGAACTCTGGAATCCTGCTCTGTCTGCCGGAACTCTGGAATCCTGCTCTGCCTACCTGAACTCTGGAATCCTGCTCTGCCAACCTGAACTCTGGAATCCTGCTCTGGCTGCCTGAACTCTGGAATCCTGCTCTGGCTGCCTGAACTCTGGAATCCTGCCCTGCCTGTCTGAACTCTGGGAGCCTGCTCTGGCTGCCTGAACTCTGGAATCCTGCCCTGGCTGCCAGAACTCTGGAATCCTGCTCTGCCTACCTGAACTCTGGAATCCTGCTCTGTCTGCTGGAACTCTGCAAATCCTGCCCTGGCTGCCTGAACTCGGGAATCCTGCTCTGGCTGCCGGAACTCTGGAATCCTGCCCTGGCTGCCTGAACTCTGGAATCCTGCCCTGGCTGCCTGAACTCTGGAATCCTGCCCTGGCTGCCTGATTTCTGGGAGCCTGCTCTGCCTACCTGAACTCTGGGAGCCTGCTCTGCCTACCTGAACTCTGGAATCCTGCTCTGGCTGCCTGAACTCTGGAATCCTGCCCTGCCTGCCTGAACTCTGGGAGCCTACTCTGGCTGCCTGAACTCTGGAATCCTGCCCTGGCTGCCAGAACTCTGGAATCCTGCTCTGCCTACCTGAACTCTGGAATCCTGCTCTGGCTGCCTGAACTCTGGAATCCTGCTCTGCCTACCTGAACTCTGGAATCCTGCTCTGCCTACCTGAACTCTGGAATCCTGCTCTGGCTGCCTGAACTCTGGAATCCTGCCCTGCCTGCCTGAACTCTGGGAGCCTGCTCTGGCTGCCTGAACTCTGGAATCCTGCCCTGGCTGCCAGAACTCTGGAATCCTGCTCTGCCTACCTGAACTCTGGGAGCCTGCTCTGGCTGCCTGAACTCTGGAATCCTGCCCTGGCTGCCAGAACTCTGGAATCCTGCTCTGCCTACCTGAACTCTGGAATCCTGCTCTGTCTGCCGGAACTCTGGAATCCTGCCCTGGCTGCCTGAACTCGGGAATCCTGCTCTGGCTGCCGGAACTCTGGAATCCTGCCCTGGCTGCCTGAACTCTGGAATCCTGCCCTGGCTGCCTGAACTCTGGAATCCTGCCCTGGCTGCCTGAACTCTGGGAGCCTGCTCTGCCTACCTGAACTCTGGGAGCCTGCTCTGCCTGCCCGACTAAGACTCCTTGTCTGCCTGAACCCCAGCATTATCCCCTTGCATGCCATGGCATCCCCCTCCTGTCCTACCCCTAGTAATTCAGTGCCTGTGTCCTGTACTTGGGTCCATTCCTGTCCCCGCTCCTGACACAGGGGGCCTGTAGAATACTCCCAATAGAGTAACTGTTCCCTTCCTGTTCCTGACTTCCACCCATACTGACTCAAAAGAGGATCCTGCTTCATTACCCACCCTTTTTGTAGCTGTAATAGAATCCCTGACCAGTAATGCCACCCCTCCTTCCCTTTTCCCCCTCTCTATCCCTTTTAAAGCACTGAAATCCAGGAATATTCAGAATCCATTCCTGCCCTGGTGCCAGCCAAGTCTCTGTAATGGCCACTACATCATAATTCCAAGTATGTATCCAAGCTCTCAGTTCATCACCTTTGGTCCTGATGCTTCTTGCATTGAAGTACACACACTTTAGCTCTTCTCCCTTACTACCTTTACACCCTTTATTCTACTTCTTTTTCCTCAAAGCCTCTTTATATGTTAGATCTGGCTTTACTCCATGCACTATATTTGCAGCTCTCGCATGACCTTTATCCTCCTCCACCTCACCATCTGCTCTAACACTCTGGTTCCCCTCCCCTGCAAATCTAGTTTAAACCCCCCGGAGCAGCACTAGCAAAATTTCCTACAAGGATATTAGTCCCCCTCCAGTTCAGGTGCAACCTGTCCCATCGGAACAGGTCCCACCTTCTCTGGAACAAGGCCTAATTGTCCAGAAACATGAAGCCCTCCCTCCTGCACCAACTCCTTAGCCATATATTTAGCTACATTATCTTCCTATTTCTAGCCTCACTAGCACGTGGCATGGGTAGCAGTCCTGAGATTGCAACCCTGGAGGTCCTGTCTTTCAACTTTGCACCTACCTCCCTAAACTCTCTTTGCAGGACCTCCTCCTTCTTCCTATCCATGTCATTGGTCCCTACATGGACCATGAAATCTGGTTTCACCCTCCCTCTTGAGAATATGGAGGACTCGATAAGAGATATCGTGAACCCTGGCACCAGGGAGGCAACAGCCCATCCTGGATTCTCGATCTCTCCCACAGAACCTCTTATCTGTCCCCCTAACTATCGAATCCTCTATCACTACTGCTCTCCTCTTTTCCCTCCTTCCCTTCTGAGCTGAGAGTCCAGTCTCGGTGCCAGAGACGCAACCACTGCAACTTGTCCCTGGTAGGTTGTCCCCACCAAAAGTATCCAAAATGGTATACTTATTATTGATGGCAACGGCCACAGGGGTGCTCTGCTGTTCCTGCCTATTCCCTTTCCCTCTCCTGACAGTCACCCAGCTACCTGTCTCCTGACT
This sequence comes from Hypanus sabinus, assembly GCF_030144855.1. Lineage (NCBI taxonomy): Eukaryota > Metazoa > Chordata > Chondrichthyes > Myliobatiformes > Dasyatidae > Hypanus > Hypanus sabinus. The sequence goes on along the minus strand of NC_082718.1, from coordinate 66,608,058 downwards.
TTTAGGGGTGACTATCTCCCTGAAACTCCTGTCTTTTTCTGTTTCTGTCTCACGAATGAACAATGATTCATCCAGCTCCAGCTCCAGTTCCTGAACTCAGTTTGTCAGGAGCTGCAGCTAGATGCACCTTTTACAGGTGTAGTCATCAGGGACAATTGTGCTGTCCCTGACTTCCCACATCCTGCATACAGAGCCACCTGAGTGCCCTAACTGCTGCCTCCATTACCTTCTTCTAAATGAATTAGATTAATTCAAGGAGCTTACCCGGCTTTACCTCACTGGGAGCAAGCTCGTCCTCAGCTGCTGCTCGCCGAAGCCTCTCGAGCCAAAGCCTTCCTACTCTGTCTCCCACTACTCCATCGCCCGCTTCATTAATCTGTTCACTTTTTAAACTCTCCCACTGTTTCACAGGCTGACTTTTACACACACAGTACACGGTACAAATAGTTACTAAATCACTACAGTCACTACACTACAGTCACACAGTACTGTTATGTACCCCATAATAAGTTTAAAAAGACCAGCAGAAATGGACACGTTTGGAGTCTGAGTCTTCCATTATAAATATTTTATTAATAACTAGATGATAAAGTAACATAAAACAAGATAAGGTAAACAGGTTAGCAAAGTATATTCATATATAAGTGAGTAAATAAAGGTCCCAAGCTTCTCCCAGCTCAGGTGGTTGGATGATACAGTCTTACGGTGGTATGGAAGGTAATCATTTCAGTTCTGGAATTTGAATATGAGAGAGAGAGAGAGAGAGAGAGAGGGAGAGGGAGAGGGAGAGGGAGAGGGAGAGAGAGAGAGAGAGGGAGAGGAAGAGGGAGAGGGAGAGGGAGAGGGAGAGAGAGAGAGAGAGAGAGAGAGAGAGAGAGAGAGAGAGAGAGAGAGAGAGAGAGAGAGATGTTTTGTCTTCCCAGTGGTGATGCCGTCGATCTTCCATGTTGTCCTCCTGCTCTTGACTTACAGTCACAGACTGTGACCACAAATAAAGGATGCCGTCTACACCTGGTACTGCTATCAACCCAGGTGAGTGTTAAACTCACAGATAGCGTTCCACAGGTCACCCCTTTTTCCACATTGTGTCGTGGGCTCACAAAGCTCAACCAGTGTCTTCCTTGGTGTCTGGTGTGTTTGATTACAAAGCTACTAACCATATATAACCATATAACAATCACAGCATGGAAACAGGCCATCTCGGCCCTCCTAGTCCGTGCTGCGTTGTATATATTCCACAAACGCTGAACACCGGTTGTCCATCATATAGCTCCGTCTTTCAGTTTCCAAGGTAACTCATAGACTTTCTCTCTCTCCGTTGCTGAAATAGCACACATGTTGTTTGCTCCCTCTCTCTCTTTTTAAAGGAACAGTCCACTTAGAATAATCTTTCAGATCTCATCACAGTACAAGTAGTTACTAAATCACAGTCACACAACAGTACACAGAAGAAATAGTTACTAAATCACCAGTCACACACAGTACACAGTACAAGTAGTTACTTAGGCACAGGCAGTAAATATTTTAGCACAAATCCCTGAATGGCATGGCCTGAACGTTGCTACAGTGGACATTGTCCTGGAGCCATTTTTCTGCAAGAACAAGAATGAAGCAGTTCCTCACCTCACGCTGGTTCAGTAGATGGAGGCAGAATAAGCACCATCTCTAAGAGAGCTGCAGGTGCAGTAAGTCTCATCTCCATAGTTTCAATCCCTTTCCTGGTGAGTATCTTATCAAAGCACCAAGGCATCAGTCATTACTTCCTCAGGAAGCTAAAATAAAACTGCCGTTCCTATCAACTCTTAACAATTTTTACAACTCTTAACAATTTTTACTCAATGCACCATGGAAAGCATTCTTTCTGACTTGGTATGGCAATTGCTCTGCATGTGACCATGAGAGAGTTGTGGACAAAGTTCAGTACATCATGTTTATACTTGTAGCTTCCTTAGTAAAACAGCCAATAAACCAAAGACTCCACCTACCCTGGACATTCTGTCTTCTCCACTCTCCCATCAGGCAAAAGATACAAAAGCCTGAAAGCACATACCACCAAGCTCAAGGACGGGTTCTACCTCACTCTAATGAGACATTAAACATAGAAACATAGAAAACCTACAGCACAATACAGGCCCTTTGACCCACACTGCTGTGCCAAACATGTCTGTACTTTAGAAATTACCTAGTGTTACCCATAGTCCTCTATTTTTCTAAGCTCCATGTACCTATCCAGGAGTATCTTAAAAGACCCTGTCATATCTGCCTCCACCACCATCACCAGCAGCTCATTCCACACACACACCACTCCCTGCGTAAAAAACTTAACCCTGACATCTCCTCTGTGTCTACTTCTAAGCACCTTAAAACTATGCCCTCTCATGTTAGCAATTTCAGACCTGGGAAAAAGTCTCTGACTCTTCACACGATCAATGCCTCTCATCATCTTATACACCTCTTCCTTACTATGATAAGATGGACTCTTGGACTCACAATATACCTTGCTCTGACCTTGCACTTTATTTACCTGCACAGCACTTTCCCTGTAGCTGTTTCACTTTATTCTGCTATTGTTTCACCTTGTTCTCCCTCAATGCACTGTGTAATGATCTGATCAGTATGCAAGACAAGCCTTTCACTGTAACTTGGTACATGTGACAATAATAAACAATTTGATTCCAATTCATCAGAGAATTGGTGATAGTGATAGGGAATGAACCTTATCACATTTCACTCACTGAAAGCTTGATTTAATTTTATGGTCAAAGCATCCAGAGAGAAATCTCACAATCAGTACCCTTAACCTCACAGTGGCTTCAGTCTTCCACTCTGCACCATTACTGGTCGGTGCTGCTCAGTGATGTTTAAACACCTCTATGTGTGGTGTTTCTGAGTGAGTGAGAGAGAGAGAACAGGCCATTCAACCCTGAGAGCCTGCTCCACCATCTAATACAGTTATGGCTGGCTCAGTCGTGGCCCCAGCACCCCTTCCCCACTCTCTGTGCACATCCCTGACTACCGGTACCTTAAACATCTACCACTTTCCACTGACTCTCACTGAGGCAGAGAGCTCCAAACTGTCACAATCCCCCCCCCCCTTCCCCTACTGAGAAAACAACTCTTCCTCATCTCATTGGACAGGATGGTCCTTCTGAGACCTGGGAGAGCACTGTATTGGTCAGCCCATGGCTAATTCTGACACAGTGATCACATCTACAATCAGCAGGCTCATGCCCTTATAGCCCCCTTTCTCACAACCTTGACTTCATTGGTATTTAACCATCCATCAGTCTCTGGTCTGAACATACTCAACAATTCAGCCTCCAAAGAAATGGTTCTTGCATCTTCCTCTTCCCTTTTCAGTTCTGACCAAGGGTGTCAGCCAGAAAAGTTGAAAGTTTATTCCTCTCCATAGATGCTGCCTGACTTGTTGAGTTCATCCAGCAACTTGTGGGCATTGCTCTGGATTTTCAGTGTCTGCAGAATTTCTTGTGCTTCATTCAATTCATTTTCAATCTGTTTGCATCCTCCCGACTAGTTTTGTACAGACAGCAGTCTAATCCCTTCAATTAAAGCACTACTAATAATGAGTTGGTGCCCAGTAGCTTACACCTGCTCTGCATCCTGAATGCACATGATGGGCAGAAGTGCCTTCATCCTGTGTAAATTGTAAGTTGTAAATTCAGCGGAGGAGCAGGCCTTCAGCATGAGGTACAGGAAACCACACAAACCGTTGCTTGTGGTGAGTCACTGTGAGATATGTTAAGAGCAAGCGGGGTCTGTCTGCAAACCATTGCTTGCGGTGAGTCGCAGTGAGGTATTAAAAAGCAAGAGGGGTCTGTCCGAACCTTTTGGCAGGCTTGAGATCATTAGATACTTGGCAAGGAGCAATAAAGAGAAATTAGCTTCAGGTAGAATGGCCATTTTTGGTGTGGACTGGGTTAGAGTGGAGATCTTGAGGCTTTGGCTCGAGAGGCTTCAGCAAGTGAGGTGGAGGTTTAGAAAAATTTCCAGTAAGTTTATTTATTTCTTATTACACAGTTAGAGCAGTGGGAATGCTAGGAATGTAGGAGCAAGAAGGGTGGGAGCTCTATAATACCTGCAAGGTGCATCCAAATGTAGCTTCTTACAGACCACATTAGGGAACTAGAAATGGAGCTGAAAGAACTGCAGATTATTTGGGAGGCTGAACGGTTGATTGACAGGAAATACAGGGAGGTAGTTACACCTAAAATACAAGATACAGGTAACTGGAGCAACATCAGGAGGGGGAAAGGGCATAGCAACCAGTGCAGAGTATCATTGTAACTATTTCCCTCAATAAGATATAGGAACAGAATTAGGCCATTTGGCTCATTGAGTCTGTTCCAACATTTCATCATGGCTGATCCAATTTCCCTCCCGGCCTCAATGTCCTGCCTTCTCCCCATATCCCTTCATGCCCTGACCAGCCAAGTATATATCAACCTCTGTCTTAAATATACATAATGACTTGGCCTCCACAGCTACCTGAGGCAATGAATTCCACAGATTCACCACTCTCTGGCTAAAGCAATTCCTCCTCATCTCCATTCTAAAAGGATGCCCCTCTATCCTGAGGTTGTTTCTTCTGGTCTGAGACTTTTCCACCATAGGAAATATTCTCTCCACATCCACTCTATCAAGGGCTTTCACCATTCGATAGGTTTTAAATGAGGTCACCCATCATTTTTATGAATTCTAGTGAATACAGACCCAGAGCCATCAGACACTTTTCATATGACAATCTATTCAATCCTGGAATTATTTTTGTGAACCACCTTTAAACCCTCTCCAGTTTCAGCACATTCTTTCTAAGATAAGGGGCACAAAACTGCTCACAATACTCCAAGTGAGGGCTCACCAGTGCTTTATAAAGTCACAACATTACATCCTTGCTTTTATATTCTAGTCCTCTTGAAATGAATGCCAACGTTGCATTTGCCTTTCTCGGCATAGACTCAACCTGCAAATTAATCTTTAAGGAATCCTGTACAAGGACTCCCAAGACACTTTGCACTTCAGTTTTTGTATTTTCTTTCCATTTAGAAAATAGTCAACCTTTTCATTTCTTCTACCAAAGTGCATGACCATACACTTTCCAACATTGTATTCCATCTGCCACTTCTTTGTCCATTCTCCTAAATCCTTCTGTAGCCTCTCTACATTCTCAAAACCATCTATCCCTCCCCCCATCTTCATATTGTCTACAAACTTTGCAACAAAGCCATTAATTCCATCATTCAAATCATTGATATACAACATAAAAACATGAAGGCAGGAAAAGGATAATAGAATTCAAAGGTTCAAAGGTTCATTTTATTGTATGATACAACTCTAATATTTGTCTTTTCCAGATAGCCACGAAATACACAGACCATGGTTGACGAAAGAAAAGACATTAACTCCCCCCGCAAGAAAAAGAAAAGAAACAAAACTCGCAGACCCCAAAATCCCCCTTCCTCGCAGCAAAAAACAGTGACAATAACAGTCCTGAACCCCTCGTTCGCAGAAAAGTGAGTGTGTGTGTGTGTGTGTGTGTGTGAGTGTAAGAGTGAGTGTGTGTGTGTGTGTGTGTGTGTGTGTGTGTGTGTGTGTGTGTGTGTGTGTGTGTGTATGTGTGTGTGTGTGTGTGTGTGTGTGTGTGTGTGTGTGTGTGTGTGTGTGTGTGTGTATACAAGCTGGACGAAGACAACTTGCAACTTACAATCAATATATACACTTGCCATTCAGGTACTTGGGCTTAATTATTATTCTTTGTGACTATATGTTTTTCTGAAACAGTAACCATACGTGCTACTTGTGCTATGTGCTGTGTGCAGTCTGCTGCTGGTAATGTGGTTTGCATCTTGGCCCTGGAGGAACACTGTTAAGTATGGTTGAATGATAATTAAACTTGAACTTGAATTTGAACTTGCTTTAACTGGGGTTAATCTTCACATTATAACAACAAAATCCAACAGTAATGATGTATAAACCACTCTCTCTGGAATGACCTTTGAACCATTAAGGTAGATGAGGTATACAAACTTATGAGAGATACAAGCAGGCTTTTTCCACTGAGGTCGTGTAAGAATAGAACTAGAGATCATAGGTTAAGGGTGAAAGGTGTTTCTGCTTGCACATGCACATACACCCTGGTTTGAAGGAACATTGTCTCATTTCTATATACATTATATGGTTATATACGATATATACATGTTTGTAGACAATGACAGTAAACTTGACTTGAAATATTTAAGGAAAATTGATAGGGAACTTGTTCACTCAGAGGGTGGTGAGAGTGTGGAATGAGTTGTCAGTGGAAGTGGTGGATATGATTTTGAATACAAAATTTAAGAGAAATTTGAAAAAGTACATTAAGGGTATGGAGGCCTATGCTCCAGGACTGGGTTGTTTGGACTAGGCAGAGTAATGATCAGCATGGATTAGATGGGCCAAAGGGCCTGTGTCTGTGGTATAGTGCTCTATGACTCTGTCTTTATTAAGATGTACATTTGGGATGAGGGATAAGACTGTTTACTCTCCCATCCCACCCCGAGTGGTCCCTACACAAAGCCCCAACTGAACCTAGACGCTGCTCTGGACACCTAGGGCTCTTGTACCTGGAGAAGGAGTGAAGAAGTGAGAGAGCTGCGTCAACATTTACCTGGATGCAGTTTGCCAAGGTGCGGATGTAATCAGGCTCAGACAGTTTGCAGACGTGAAGGTTGTTGGATTTCTCCATGTTCTTCACCCACTTATTGGCCTGACCTTGTGGGTCGATCATGAGTGTCCAGCGCTGGGCAGATGTCACAATGATGGCATTGTCCACTGAGAACCTGGGTGGAGAGTATCACCACATGAGGCACCAGTTCCTGGAGCTGGCAGCAATCCATCAGGATACCAGAAAGAATACTTACATGTCCCTTGGCAGTCCGTGCAGTTGCCACTCCATGATATTGACTGGGTCTCCCAGGGTTCTTGACAGGGAGAAGACGTTGGAGACCGGGATTCGTTTCTGTTTACACATGCACAGCCATTCCTTCAGCGCATTCTGCCAGAGAGGACAAAGCAGCAATGAAATGGTTAAACTGGGCCTTCTACCACTGACAACACTTGAAGATGGCCAAGGTACAGCAAAGGTATCAGTTACAGAGGACAGGGCACAGGGCACAGGGAACAAGGAACAGTGAACAGGGCACAGAGCACAGAGCAGTTTGCAGAACACAAACACAGATATTTGCTTCATTGCCAGTCATGGCGCAGTTCCACAGAACAGGAAGGTGGCTGACATTGATCCACTGTTCACAAAGGACTGCAAGGACGGGCCAGGGAACTACATGTAGATGAGTGCGACTTCATTCACAGGAATATTACCCTGATCAGGAATAGTCAGCATGGTTTTGTCTGTAGGCGATCATGTCTGATGGATACTTTGGAGCTTTTCCAAAGACATAACCAAGGGGATAGATGAAGGCAGGGCAGATACTGTAAATATGAACTTTAGTCAGGCCTTTGACAAGGTCCTACCTGCAGGCTGATCTGATAGGATAAATCACATAGGATTCAAGGGGGAGTTAGTGAGGTGGATTCAAAATTGGCTTGGTGAAACGAAACAGAGGGTGATGGTTGAAGATTGGTTCTCCAGCTGGAGGGCTGTGACTAGTGAGGTGCCAGCGGGGTCAGTATTGGGACCTCTGTAATTTATATAAATGATTTGGATGTGAATTACTGTACATGACTTGATTATGCTGATGATATCAAATTAGGGTGTCTTGTTGAGAGCTTTGTCCATCAGTTTACAATGAATTGCATAGATGCCTTGATCAGTTAGGGAGATGGGCTGAGGATGGAAAATGGACCGACTTAGAGAAAACACGAGGAAATCTGCAGATGCTGGAAATTCAAACAACACACACAAAATGCTGGTGGAACACAGCAGGCCAGGCAGCATCTATAGGGAGAAGCACTGTCGATGTTTCGGGCTGAGACCCTTCATCAGGACTAACTTAGAGAAATGTGAGTCATTTGAACCAGGATAGAGCCTATAGAGTGAATAGCAAAGCACTGAGGAGCGTTGAGGAACAGAGGGATCTGGGAGTCCCTGTGCACAGATTGCTGAAAGCAGCCACACAAGTAGACAGGGTGGTGAAGAAGGCATTTAGCATGCTGGCCTTTTTCAGTCAGAGCATCATGTTTATGAGTAGGGATGTTATGCTGCAGTTATACAAGTCATTGTTGAGGCTGCTGTTGGAGTATTGAGCACAGTTTTGGTCACCCTGTTATAGAAAAGATGTCAAACTGGAGAGGGTGAAGAAGACATTTACTAGGATTCTGTTTGGATTGGAGGGTCTGAGCTTAGGGGGAGGCTGGATCTTTATTTTTCAGAGAGTAGGAGAATGAGAGGTTCATAGAAGTTTATTAAATCATGAGGATATGGAGAAAACACTAGGAAATCTGCAGATGCTGGAAATTCAAACAATACACACAAAATGTTGGTGGAACACAGCGGGCCAGGTAGCATCTATAGGGAGAAGCACTGTCAACGTTTCAGGCTGAGACCATTCGTCAGGACTAACTGAAATTGAAAGATAGTAAGAGATTTGAAAGTGATTTGAAAGTGATCCCATTGAAACTTCCAACGGGATCCCACTACCAAGCACATCTTTCCCTCTCCCCCTTTCTGCTTTCCGCAGGGATCGCTCCCTACGCGACTCCCTTTTCCACTCGTCCCCCCCCATCCCTTCCCACCAATCTCCCTCCTGGCACTTATCCTTGTAAACGGAACAAGTGCTACACCTGCCCTTACACTTCCTCCCTCACCACCATTCAGGCCCCAGACAGTCCTTCCAGGTGAGGCGACATTTCACCTGTGAGTCAGCTGGTGTGGTATACTGCGTCCGGTGCTCCCAGTGTGGCCTTTTATATATTGGTGAGACCCGATGCAGACTGGTTGACTGTTTCCCTGAACACCTACACACTGTTTGCCAGAGAAAGCAGGATCTCCCAGTGGCCACACATTTTAATTCCACATTCCATTCCCATTCTGATATGTCTATCCACGGCCTCCTCTACTGTCAAGATGAAGCCACTCTCAGGTTGGAGGAACAACACATCATATACCGGCTGGGTAGCCTCTAATGTTCCATTAATGCCCCTCTTCCTCTTCTTACCCCATCCCTGACATATTTAGTTGTTTGCCTGTTCTCCATCTCCCTCTGGTGCTTCCCCCTTGCTTTTTCCCGAGGCCTCCCGTCCCATGATCCTTTCCCTTCTCCAGCTCTGTATCACTTTCGCCAATCACCTTTCCAGTTCTCAGCTTCATCCCACCCCCTCCGGTCATTTTGCATTTCCCCCTCCCCCCACTACTTTCAAATCTCTTACTATCTTTCCTTTCAGTTAGTCCTGATGAACGGTCTCGGCCCGAAACGTTGACAGTGCTTCTCCTTATAGATGCTGCCTGGCCTGCTGTGTTCCACCAGCATTTTGAGGGTACGGAGAAGATGGATTTTCCCCTGGGTTGGGGAGTCTAAAACTAAAGGGCACAGATACAGGATAAGAGGGGAGAGATTTCAAAGAGACCTGGAGGTGAGTAGCTGCCAATGAAGATGGCTCCAATAAGTGATGACACTTTGCGTGCAACTCCAATGGGATAATTAGATATTCCCATTTTGGACAATTAGAGATGAAATCCACAGTCACAGACATGTGTACTTCTGTAAGTAGCATTGCTTTAAGACATTTAAAAAATCTATTGATACTCAAAGTTGGCAGACCCTGGACTGCAGACTCTGGTCACAAGTGTAGTTTCCCTTTAAGGAAAAGGAAGCATGGAAGGCGAGCTTGTCTTCAGGTACGATTGAACCACAGAGCCCTTAGAACCACGCTGCCGACTATTCTTCTGGCAAATTTCCAGTCTCTACAAAATAAAACTGAAGACCTCAGAACAAGATTGCTGTACCCGAGGGACATCAGGGACTGTTGTGTACTTTGCTTCATGGAAATATGGCTCAGCCTCACTTTTTAGACATGCAGCAGCTGGACTTGAAGTGTTTGATGCCATTTTTTTCATGGATACTCTGAACCCTTCTGACATGTATTGTGGTCTGATGTCATTTGTAATTTCTTTAGGTAAGTCTTTTCTGGTGAAGATAACCCTCAGTGCAGAGACAGTCTTTGCTGAGGTGTTTGACTTCATTGGTACGATCTCTGGCCACTTTGAATGAGCGTCCACAGCAATCAGTAACATGGAGTCCATGAATGGCCCAGCAAAGTCAATATGCACTCTTTGTCATGGTGAAGACGGCCACTTTCGTGGGTGTAATAGTGCCTTTTGGGGGTGCATTTTGAACTTTGTGGTATCCTGAGCAACTTTTAGTCAAGCCTTCAATCTGACTATCTATTTCCGCTCATCACACATAACTCTGGGTGAGACTCTTCATCCTGACTGTACCCAAGTGTTCTTCATACAGATTTTCTAACATTCTGCTGCAGAGTTAGAGGGAACCACAACACAAGATCCACACATTAGCATTCTTTGACTTACCAACAGTTGGTCTTGTCTCACCAAGAAGTCTGGAAACATAGGATTGCCATGAGCTGGCCATCCTTGCATGGTGATGTCATGGACTTTCGACAATGTCGGGTCATTCCTTGCTTCTCTTTGCATTTCAACATTTGTTACCAGCAACTAGTTCACCACTGCAGTGTGAAACGCTTCTGTCCGTCACAGTATGAAGACTTCTCTTCTTCAGCATTGCTGTGTTGTTTGGTAGCCTTGAACTCTTTGTCATAAGAGTGGGTTCCTAGGAATAGTGACCAACGTTGTAACCGGGTAGCAATCATCACGGAATTCCCTTCCTGGGAATGAAAATGGACACAAGGGGCTGGTGATCTGCACTAGCATAAACATTTGTCTGCAGAGGTAGTGATGGAACTTTGCTATTTGCCGTACTAGACTAAGGGCCGCTCTATTTGTGTGTAGTTGCATTCTGCGCTCGTCAATGATCTGTCAGCAAATGCAATTGGACATTCAGATCCATCTTTCACACTGTGTGACAAATCGGCTCCAATGGTTCACACGCCAGTCTGATGAGCAGGGATGGGCCATAATGGGTGAGCAGTTCGTCGGATGTTATTAGTCTCTTTGTTTCCTTGAATGTTCTTTCACATCTTTCTGACAATTCCCACTTTGCTCCATCTGCAACACTGCAGCAATGTTTGGGAGAAACCAGTGGTAGTAGTTTAAAAGGCCCAAGTATGACCTGAGTTGTGACACATTTTGCTGTTGGGTGCCTGTAACACTGCTTCAGTCTTCTCTTGTGACTTATTTAGCCATGCTTGTCAATGACATGTCCACAATATGAGAGAACTCACACTTCTCTCTCTTTATGTGCAGACCATAATCAGCCTGGTAAGCACTTTACCAAAGTTCTGGAGGTGTTCTTCATCATTCTTGCCAGTCAGACTTGAATCTGAGGGGGACTAATATCCTGGTGGGCAGGGGGATGGGAACCAGGATGATAGATCTGAGGATGATCCAGCAAGTTTACAAGTAGATGATGGTGTCACGTGAATGTAAGGAAGGACAAGTCAATGACTGGGTACAAATGCAGACAGAGCAAAGAGTTAAATTGTACTACAGAGGCAAAATTCAAAAGGGCAAAGAATGCAGAACTGAAGGTGCTGTATTTAAATGCACATAGCATTTGGAATAATGTGAACAAACTTGTGGCTGCTTGGTTGTGGGCATCACTGAATTGTGGCTGAAAGAATGTCATAGTTGGGAGCTTAACATCCAAGGATATACTTTGTATAGAAAGGACAGGCAGGAAGGCATAGGCAGTGGTGAGGCTCTGTTGGTGAAGGATGGAATTACATCTTTAGAAAGAGGTGACATAGGGACAGAGAATGTTGAATCTTTGTGGGTGGAGTTAAGAAATTGCAAGGGTAAAAAACCATTATGCGAATCATATATAGGCCTCCAAATAGTAGCCAAGATGTGGGGTTGAGATTGCAAAGGAAACTGGAAAGGGCATGTAATAAGGGTAGTGACACAATTGTATTGGGGGACTTCAATATGCAAGGGGATTGGGAAAACCAGGTTAGTGTCAGATTGCAAGAGAGGGAATTTGTTGAATGCCTAGGAGATGGCCTTTTAGAGCAGCTTGTGCTTAAGCTACTCAGGGAAAGGCTATCTTAGATTAGGTGTTGTGTAATAACCCAGATCATATTAGGGAGCTTAATGTAAAGGAACCCTTAGGAGATAGTCGAATGATTGAATTCATACTGCAATTTGATAGGGAGAAGCACAAGTCAGATGCATAAGCACTTTGCATCTGTCTTCACAGTGGAAGACACTAGCAGTGTGCCAGAGGTCCGTGAGTGTCAGTGAGCAGGAGTGAGTGCCATTACTATTACAAAGGAAAAAGTGCAAGGCAAACTCAAAGGTCTTAAGGTAGATAAGTCACCTGGGCCAGATGGACTACATACCAAAGTCCTGAGAGAGATAATGGATGCATTGGTCATGAGCTTTCAAGATTCACTTGATTCTGGCATGGTCCCGAAGGACTATATGATTGAAAATGTCACTCTACTCTAAGAAGAGAGGAATGCAACAGGAATGAAATTATAGGCCAGTTAGTCTAACCTCAGTGGTTGGGAAAGTGTTGGAGTTCTTTATTAAGGATGAGGTTTTGGGGTACTTGGAGACTAATGATAAAATAAGTCAAAGTCTGCATGGTTTCTGAAAAGGGAAATCTCACCTGGCAAATCTGTTAGAGCTCTTTGAGAAAGTAACAAGCATGGAGGGCAAAAGAGAGGCAGTGGATGTCATTTAATTGGATTTTCAGAAGGTATTTGATAAAGTGCCACACAAAAGGCTGCTTAAGAAGAGAAAATGCCATGGTGTTACAGGAAAGATACTGGCATGGATAGAGGAATGGCTGACAGGCAGGAGGTAGCAAGTAGGAATAAAGGGGGCCTTTTCAGGTTGGCTGCCAATGACTAGTGATGTTCCTCAGGGGTCGGTATTGGCACCGCTACTTTTCACATTGTTTGTCAATGAGTTGGATAATGGAATTGATGGCTTTGTGGCAAAGTTAGCAGATGATATGAAGATAGGTGGAGGGTAGGTAGTGCTGATGAAGCAATGGCATTGGAGGAGGACTTAGACAAATTGGAAGAATGGACAAAAAATTGGCAGGTGGAATACAGTGTTGGGAAATGTATTCATTTTGGTAAAAGGAACAATAATGCAGACTATTCTCTACATGGGGAGAAGGTTCAAACATCAGGGGTGCAGAGGGACTAAGGAGTCCTTGTGCAAGACTCTCAGAAGTTTAATTTACAGGTTGAGTCTGTGGCACAGAAGCCAAATGCAATGTTAGCATTCATTTCAAAGGGAATAGACTATAAAATCAAGGAGATTATGCTGAGCTTTTATAAGACACTAGTCAGGCAGCACTTGGGAGTATTGTCAACAGTTTAGGGCCCCATATCACAGACAGGATGAGTTGTCATTGGAGAGGATCCAGAGGAGGTTCACAAGGATGATTCTGGGAATGAAGGGGGTTAACATATGAGGAGCGTTTGGCAACTTTGGGCCTGTACTCACTGGAATTTAGACAAATGCATGGGGATTTCATTGAAACCTATCGAATGTTGAAAGGACAAGATAGGGTAGATGTGGCGAGGATGTTCCTATGGTGGAGGTATCCAGAACTAAAGGGCATAGTCTCAGAATTGAGGGGTAAACTTTTAGAACAGAGGTAAGGAGGATTTTCTTTTAGCCAGAGAGTAGTGAATCTGTGGAATGCTATGTCACAGACAGCTAAGGAGGCCAAGTCTCTGGGTATATTTAAAGTGAATGTTGATAGTTTCCTGTTTGGTCAGGGCAGCAAAGGAGAAGGCAGGTGTATGGGGTTGAGTGGGATTTTGGATCAATCATGATGGAATCATGAGAGGAGGGGAGAAAAATGGTGGAAAGAGGGAGGGTGGAGAGAGAGGAAAGGACAGATCAACGTGCATAGGCAAGTTACCACTCCATAAGTAGTGCTCATTGTGGCAAAGTTAGCAGATGATATGAAGATAGGTGGAGGGTAGGTAGTGCTGATGAAGCAATGGCATTGGAGGAGTCATTGCTCTAAATGATATAGATCCACATATTACAAAAGCCATGCCTTTTTCTCACTGCTGCCATCAAGGAGGAGGTACAGGAGCCTGAAGACACACACACACACCTTCTTCCCCTCTGCCATCAGATTTCTGAATTGTACATAAACTCACTACTTTCTTAGCAACACACACAAAATGCTGCTGGAACACAGCAGGCTAGGCAGCATCTATAGGGAGAAGTGCTGTCGAAGATTCGGGCTGAGACCCTTCATCAGGACTAATTGAAAGGAAAGATAGTAAGAGATTTGAAAGTAGGAGGGGGAGGGGAAAATGCAAAATGATAGGAGAAGACCGGAGGGGGTGGGGTGAAGCTGAGAGCCAGACAGGTGATTGGCAAAAGGGATACAGAGCTAGAGCAGGGAAAGGATCATGGGACAGGAGGCCTAGGGAGAAAGAAAGGGGGAGGGGAACACCAGAGGGAGATGGAGAACAGGTAGAGTGATCAGCAGAGAGAGAAAAAAAAACTAAATATATCAGGGATGGGGAAGAAAGGGAGGAAGGGCATTAACGGAAGTTAGAGAAGTCAATGTTCATGCCATCAGGTTGGAGGCTACCCAGCCAGTATATAAGGTGTTGTTCCTCCAACCTGAGTGTGGCTTCATTTTGACAGTAGAGGAGGCCATAGATAGACATATCAGAATGGGAATGGGACATGGAATTAAAATGTGTGGCCACTGGGAGATCCTGCTTTCTCTGGCAGACAGAGTGTAGGTGTTCAGCGAAACGGTCTCCCAGTCTGCGTCGGGTCTCACCAATATATAAAAGGCCACACCGGGAGCACCGGACACAGTATACCACACCAGCCGACTCACAGGTGAAATGTCGCCTCACCTGGAAGGATTGTCTGGGACCCTGAATGTTGGTGAGGGAGGAAGTGTAAGGGCAGGTGTAGCACTTGTTCTGCTTGCAAGGATAAGTGCCAGGAGGGAGATCGGTGGGAAGGGATGGGGAGGGGATGAGTGGACAAGGGAGTCGCGTAGGGAGCGATCCCTGCGGAAAGCAGAAAGGGGGGGGAAGGAAAGATGTGCTTGGTAGTGGGATCCCGTTGGAGGTGGCGGAAGTTACGGGGAATTATACGTTGCATCCGGAGGCTGGTGGGGTAGTAGGTGAGGACAAGGGGAACCCTATCCTGAGTGGGGTGGCGGGCCGATGGGGTGAGGGCAGATGTGCGGGAAATGGGAGAGATGTGTTTGAGAGCAGAGTTGATGTTGAAGAAGGGAAGCCCTTTTGTTTAAAAAAGAAAGACATCTTCTTCGTCTTGGAATGAAAAGCCTCATCTTGAGAGCAGATGAGGCGGAGACGGAGGAATTGTGAGAAGGGGATGGCATTTTTGCAAGAGACAGGGTGGGAAGAGGAATAGTCCAGGTAGCTGTGAGAATCTGTAGGCTTATAATAGATATCAATAGATAGGCTGTCTCCAGAGATGGAGACAGAAAGATCAAGAAAGGGGAGGGAGGTGTCAGAAATAGACCAGGTAAATTTGAGGGCAGGGTGAAAATTGGAGGTAAAGTTAATGAAGTCAACGAGCTCAGCATGCATGCAGGAGGCAGCGCCAATGCAGTTGTCGATGCAGTGAAGGAAAAGAGGGGGATGGATACTTGTATAGACCTGGATCATGGACTGTTCCACAAAGCCAACAAAAAGGCAGGCATAACTGGGACCCATACGGTTGCCCATGGCTACACCCTTGGTTTGGAGGAAGTGGGAGGAGCCAAAGGGGAAATTATTGAGAGTAAGAACCAATTTGGCTAGACCAGGGGTCGGCAACCCGCGGCTCCGGAGCCGCATCTCTGTGCTGCGGCTCCCTGTGGCTTTGGAAAATAAATGATGAGTATTTAATTAAAATGTATTTTATGTTAGTTTGTTAGTTTTTGAAATGTAATTCTAAATTTGAAGATTATGGTGATCTTGTACAATCCAAATAAAACGTGTTTTTTGTCGCTATTAATATACGTCACCACTGCCAATGCCTGACACCCGCCAGTGCGCGATTTCTTTAATTTTTCGATCCAAGGTAGGCTAACTATGGAGAATTCTAAAAAAAGAAAAGTGACTGAAGAAAACAGAATGTTTAATGATACATGGGCAGATTCATTTGCTTTCACTGCTGATGAGACTGGTTTACCGGTATGTTTAATATGCAATGAGAAACTAGCAAACAACAAAAAGTCAAAAGTCGCAAGACATTTCCAGAATAAACACGCAGCCTTTGCTCAAAAATATCCGGATGGAGGTGAGAGAAACAAAGCCGTTTTGGAAGTGATGCGGAAGGTTGATCTGAGCAAAAATCATTTCAAGAAGTGGATGAATTCTGGAAAATCAACTACATATGCTAGTTTTGTTGCCACTCAGGAAATAGTCAGGCACGGGAAGCAGTTTACAGATGGTGAATATATAAAAGAATCTTTCATTAAGATTTCGGAACATCTATTCACGGACTTTAAAAACAAGAGTGAAATTGTGCAGAAAATCAGGGATATGCCCCTCTCTGCAAAGACTGTCAAAGACAGAACCATAAAAATGGCAGAAGACATCACAAGACAGCAAATTAAAGACATCAATTCAGCTGTGGCCTACTCGATTGCCTGTGACGAGTCGAAAGACAAAGGTGATATTGAACAAATAGCGCTGTTCTGCCGGTATGTAAACTCTGCCGGGCCACAGGAAGAAATGATTGAGTTGATAACTCTAAAAGGCCAAACATAGGGGGAGGACATCTGTGAGGTTGTCTTGAATTGTTTAAGAGCCAAAGGAATAAAGACCACCCACCTGGTGTCAGTAGCTACTGATGGGGCACCAAGTATGACAGGAGCGCACAAGGGATTTGTGGCTTTACTGCAGAAGTCGCTGGACAGAAAGCTGCGGACTTTTCACTGCATCTTGCACCAAGAGGCACTGTGCGCTCAAACATTTCCTCCGGAATGCACAGAAGTAATGGATGTTGTCATTCAGATTGTCAATAAAATAATGGCAAAAAGTTTAAATCACCTTCAATTCCGTTTGTTACTGGACGAGCTGGAAAGCGCATATTCTGATCTCCTGCTGCACAACAAAGTCTAGTGGCTGTCCAGAGGGGAGGTGCTGAAACGCTTTGTCACGTATCTGGAAGAAGTGAAAACTTTCCTGGGCAGCAAAGGGCTCACCTTTCCTGAGCTGGAACAGCCAGAGTGGCTGGAAAAGCTACACTTCATGGTAGACATGACAGCGCACCTGAACATGCTGAACACAGCTCTTCAGGGGAAAGGACACACAGCCCTGCACATGTTGGAGGATGTTTTGGCATTTGAGCGCAAGTTGACAGTGCTTGCCAGAGATTTACAGAAAGGCACATTGTCTCACTTCCCCAGTTTGAGAGAGTTCAAACAAGCTCACGACATGATAAATTCAGAGTATTTACATTCTGCAATCATCGCAATGCAAACATTGTTTGGGAAATGCTTCTGTGAGTTCAGAGAGGAAAAAAATACATTTTCCTTCCCGGTCACTCCCCTAAGCATCGATCCATCCCTACTGAATACGACTGCATTGGCAGGTGTGAGTCAACCTGATCTTGAGATGGAACTGGCCGACATAGCTGACAAAGACATATGGGTGTCCAAGTTTAGACGCTTGACAGCAGACCTTGAAGATGTTGCCCGTCAGAAGGCCGTTCTTGCTCAGAATCACAAATGGAGTGATATTGAAAACCTCCTCGGACCGGACAAACTTGTGTTCGAAACATGGAATGCTATCCCCGACATTTATGTAAATATTAAAAAGTATGCGCTTGGAGTCCTGTTGATCTTTGGATCCACATATGTATGTGAGCAGGTGTTCTCCAACATGAACTTTATTAAAAACAAACATCGCACACGCCTCGCAGATGACAGCCTGCGATCCTGTGTAAAGATGAAGGTGACGTCATACAGCCCTGATGTGCAGACGCTGTGCGCTGAGGTCCAGGAGCAGAAATCCCATTAACCAAGTATGATAAATATTTTAATTGCCTATTATTTTACGTACATTCATATTTTTTCATTGTTCAGTGAAATAGTCCTTTTATTTTTCAGGTTGACAGCTGGCTGACGTTATTTTTGGTTTGTTGCTGGCGGACAATTTAAGTTCGGCGTTTTTCATAAATACAAGAAGGACTCAAATAGACATTGAGTATTTTACTTAAAAGTAACCATCAACCCAACGTCTTTTTTTTCAGAGTTCAAAATGTTTTTGCTGCATGCAGAAATGTAATTTCGTTTTCTCTGCAGGAGTTCATCGATTTCATAAATGCAACACATTATAGTTTGTTTATACATAGCATAAAGGCAAAAAAACGTATGCAGTGTTATTTCATTTTAAATGTCAAACGGGTTTTGTGGCTCCCAGTGTTTTCTTTTCTGTGGGAAATGGGTCCAAATGGCTCTTTCAGTGGTAAAGGTTGCTGACCCCTGGGCTAGACGGAGGAGAGCAGTGGTAGAGGGGAATTGGTTAGGTCTGCAATCCAAAAAGAAGCAAAGAGCTTTGAGACCGTCCAGGTGGGGGATGAAGGTATATAGGGACTGGACGTCCATGGTGAAAATAAGGCAGTTGGGGCCAGGGAACTCAAAATCATTGAAAAAATTCAAAGCATGAGAAGTGTCACGAACATAGGCGGGAAGGGATTGAACAAGGGGAGATAAAACAGTGTCAAGGTATGCAGAAATGAGTTCAGTGGGGCAGGAGCAAGCTGACACAATGGGTCTACCTGGACAAGCAGGTTTATGGATCTTGAGTAGGAGGTAGAAACTGGAAGTGCAGGGTGTGTGAACTATGAGGCCTGGTGCTCCTTAGTGGGGTCATGATCAAGGGGTAAATAAGAGGAGGTATCAGAGAATTGTCGCTGTGCGTCGGCCAGGTAGAGGTCAGTATGCCAGACTACAACAGCTCCTCCCTTATCAGCGGGTTTTATAGTAACGTTGGGATTGGTGCAGGGGGAGCGGAGAGCAGAGTGTTCGGAAGGAGTGAGGTTGGAATTGGAACATGGTGTGGTGAAATCCAGACTGTTGATATCCCGTTGGCAATCTGCCACTGACCTCATAGTTCCCACACCCCGCACTTCCCGTTTCTACCTCCTACCCAAGATCCACAAAACTGCCTGTCCAGGTAGACCCATTGTCTCAGCTTGCTGAGGGGAGGAGGGGCAATAATGGAAGTTAGAGAAGTCAATGTTCATGCCATCAGGTTGGAGGCTACCGAGCCGGTATATAAGGTGTTGTTCCTCCAACCTGAGTGTGGCTTCATCTTGACAGTAGAGGCCTCCCATCCTATGATCCTTTCCCTTCTCTCGTTCTGTATCCCTTTTGCCAATCACCTGTCTGGCTCTCAGCTTCACCCCACCCCCTCCGGTCTTCTCCTATCATTTTGCATTTTCCTCTCCCTCTCCTACTTTCAAATCTCTTACTATCTTTCCTTTCAGTTAGTCCTGACGAAGGATCTTGGCCCGAAATGTCGACAGTGCTTCTCCCTACAGATGCTGCTTGACCTGCTGCGTTCCACCAGCATTTTGTGTATGTTGCTTGAATTTCCAGCATCTGCAGATTTCCTCTTGTTTACTATTTTCTTATCTTTTTTGCTCTCTTTTTGCACAATCTAATTTGATTTATATATATATTTCTTATTGTAATTTAAAGCTATTTTTATTATGTACTGCGGCTGCTAAACAACATCAGCAGTGATATTAAACCCGATCCTGATTCTCACCGGGGTGGTGGATACCTGGAAAGAGCTGCCACAGGAAGTGGACAAGGTGGCACAGCTGCCACATTTAGGAGGCATTTGGACAGGTACATGGGGGAAGGGGCCTGTAGGGATGTGGGACTTGCAGTGTGGATACTGTGGGAGAATGCTTTGGAGGGGAGTGGTTGTAGGGATGTGGGACTTGCCAGGAGGATACTGCGGGAGAATGCTTTGGTTGCCATAGACCAGTTGGGCTGAAGGGTCACTTTTCTAGGCTGTTCTATCACTCTAGAGAACACAGTACAGCACAGGATCAAGCTCACCATGATGACAATCCAAACTATTTCCATCTGCAAACTGGCACACGATCCCTCTCCCTCTCCCTCTACTCCCGCCTGTTTGCGGGCACTGTGCCTCACCTGCCGGAAGTCCGGAGTGAAGGGCCCAAGGTAGGCCACCACACTGGCACTCAGCAGCACATCACCAATGATGTTCTGGTACGCATCCTCCAACTGCCCTGCAACGCTGGTCCACCGCTCCCTCTCCCCACTGAGACCATCCATCAGCTTCTCTGCACGTTCCAGCTTCAACCTAGAACCAAGGCAGCCTGTTAGGGGTGGGAGTCAATGTGCAGCAGCCCTCAAGCCCACTGAGTCCTCTTTCTCCCCTGTAACGCTGAGCAGCTGCCACCGCTACTTGGAGGCTGGTGCTAGGAAACTGTTCGCTATACTGTGCTCAATTCTGGTCGCCTCATTGCAGGAAGGATGTGGAAACCATAGAAAGGGTGCACAGGAGATTACAAGGATGTTGCCTGGTAGAGTGAACTTGGCTTTTTCTCCTTGGAGCAACGGAGGATGAGAGGTGATCTGGTAGAGGTGTACAAGATGATGAAAGGCATTGATCGTGTGGATTGTCAGAGGCTTTTGCCCAGGACTGAAATGGTTAGCACAAGAGTGCACAGTTTTAGGGTGCTTAGAAGTAGATACAGAAGAATGTCAGGGGTAAGTTTTTTACGCAGAGTGGTGAGTGCGTGGAAAGGGCCACCGGCGGTGGTGGTGAAGGCACAAGTGTTAGGGCCTTCTAAGAGACTCTTGGACAGGTACATGGAGCTTAGAAAAATAGAGGGCTATGGGTAACCCTAGGTAGTTCCAAGGTAAGGACATGTTCAGCACAGCTTTGTGGGCCGAAGGGTCTGTATTGTGCTGTAGGTTTTCTATGTTTCTAATCTTCGAACAGCAGAGCAGCAACTGTCTCTCAGCCTGGTGGTATCAATCTTTTGTATTTTCTGCTTGATGGGAAGGTGGAGGACAGAATGTTGGGGGTGTTGAGTGAGAAGCGTGGATGGTGAACATGGAGTTAGGGTCAGAGACTCTGAGATGAGTTTGCTCTGGGACTGGTTTAATGCTATCACATATAGAATACATGCCTACCTATCTGACAACAGAACAGTCATGATCACACTCAGCATTTGGAGCTGATGCACATCATCAAATCCGCCAATCAAAACCAGCAAACACTGGAAGAACTCAGTTGGTTATGCCGCATGTTTTGTTTCAGACTTGCAGTGTTTGCAGGATTGGATTTTACAACATTCCATGTGAAAGTTTGCTGCCTGTTTACTGCAGAGCTCAGTGTTTGGGAGGTAGGGGCCAAAGTAACTCACACAGTCACTTGGATGCTTTGTTCCAGCTGCTGTTTCTCCGTGAGTTTCCGGGACAGCTGGCTCTGCAGCGCCTGCAGCCTGTTCCCAATCTCCAACAGCTCAGCCCTCTTCTTCATCAGCTTCTCCATCTGCACTGCCAGCTCCGCCTTGGCAAATGCCAACTTTTGTTTCTTGGGGGCAACGACCTGAAAGAGATCAGTGCGTATTTACACCAGACAGCCTTCACTGCTTGGGCCAGGTGGGAGGTTCTGCAATGGGTGAACAGTGAGCTACTGAGCTCAGCTTTGGAGCTCGGCTACCTCCTTCGTTCTCTTCTTCCATGTAGTGGTAAAAGGCCCTTGTTTCCGCAGCTGCTGGTGGCTGCTATTTGGATGAGGACAAGGATGCATTACGATCAAGCCCAACCCCACATAATGCTGGTGGACATCAGTGATCCCTATGGGCATCAGTGTTGCACTCAATTTGGTGATAACAACAAATTGAGTGTGAAAAGAAAAGGTGCAGAGACTGCAGAGAACTATAGATGTGTTAAGTGAGTGGGTAAGAATCTGGCCAGGTGAAGTACCATGTTGCTCATTGTGAGGACAGCCACTTGGAATGGAAGGAAAACTGGAAAATCAGATTATTATTTAAATGGTGAAAGATTACAGCATGCTGCTGTGTGAAGGCTGGCTATCAGGAAGGAAAATGGAATGTTGGTCGAAGGATTAAATTTAAGAGCAGAGTGGATATGCTGCAACTGTACAGGGTACTGGGGTACACAGGTTCACTAGAATGATTTCATAAATGAGGGGATTAGCCTATGAGGAGAGATTGAGTTGCTGAGACAATATTCGCTGAAATTGAAAATGAGAGGGGGCCTTATAGACATATATAATTTCAGAGGAATAGGTAACGTCAAGGCAGGAAAGTTGTGTCTATTTCTGATGTCCCTATATTCCTGCTCTCCTGTGTGCTCTGGATTACCCACCCCTGGCATCTTGAAGCAATGGATGGATAAGTGGCCGTGCAGAACCCTCTAGACTCACTGGAAGGACAACAAACCAACATCACCGTCTCTCCCAGAACACCAAGGCTGACTTATAACATGATGGCTGATACCTTAATGGAAAGCTTTGTGGGTGTTACACGTTCTGCACGCTGCCCTCTTATCTTGGGTCAGGGTTTGACGGGAATGAGTCATTGTGGCCCCGTTTACCTTTGCCACATTATCGTAGATGTCTATGGCCTGGACCCAGCTGCAGAGGCCTTCACAGGCTGAGGACACGTTCCTGATGATGGCTGGCTGGAAGTCAGGGTTGTTGATAAAGTCCTTTCGGATTTGAGCTGCCACCTTTGCAGGGATGTTGTCTTTATCGAAGTCCTGTGGAGGAGAAGCTGTTAAGGGACGAATTTTACACAGGGGCCGGTTAGTTCCACACCCTTCTTGACTCAGGCTTCTCCTGACTGCCAGGTTTTGGAAATGCAATCAGTTACTGCCCTGTCACTCAGCTAAACTGCTGCCTAAATTAGACACAGAATGAAGCTCACCAAACATAAGTCACAGTCACACTGCATGGAGACAGGCCCTTTGGCCCATCTCATCCATGCTGTCCAAGCCATGCTATACACAATAAATGCTGGAGTAACTCAGCAGGTTAGGAAGCATCTGTGGAGGGAAATGAACAATTGACATTTTGGGCAGACTCTTCTTCAGTCCAGCTGAGAGGTTTTGGCCTGTAATGTTGACAGTTGACTTCCCTTCATTGATGCTGCCTGATCTGCTCAGTTCCTTTAACATTCTGTATGCATTGCTGAAGATTTCCAGCATCTGCAGAGTTTTTTTTAGCCTATTGACATTAGTCTTATTTGCTTGGATTTGGCCCCTATCCCTCTAAACCTTTCCCATCCATAAACCTGTCCAAGTGTCTTTCACACATTGTAACTGCACTCACTGCCTCTGGCAGCTTGTTTCCTGCTTCCTCGAAGTTCCACTTTAAATCTTCCCCTCTCAGCTTAGAACATGGAACATTATCTCACAATGTTGTGCCAAATTAATTACTAGAACACCTTACTAAGCTAATCCTTCTGACTACAGAATGTCTATGAACCTAAGCCTACGCCTTTTAGCTTCAGACTCCTCAATCCTAGGAAAAATCCAAATCGATGCCCCTCAGCCTCCTACCCATGTGATAGGAATGTGACGTGTTGCTACAGGGACTGTTCTCCTGACTTCTTGGAAGAGCTGAAAGCAACTCCATAGTATGGAGCCACTGGTGATGAATGAATGGCTTGCCCATTCCTCACTGACTGTGGAGAGACATTACCCTGAGCTCGGAGGGCAAGCTTGCTTCGCTGTGACTCAGGCAGCTTGATATCGCAGTTATAGTGCTAGTTAAAACTGCTTGTCCAGGGAGCCTTAAATTTAGTATAAAAGAAACAAGTGGTGAGGAACCTGAGGGCAATGTGGAACGAGCTGCCAGTGGATATGGGTTTGATTCAAACATCTCAGAGAAGGTTGAGTAAGTACATGCATGAGAGAGGAATGAAAGGCCATAGTCCGGGTGTAGATTAGACCGGCCAAATGGCCTGTTTCTCTGCTGTAGTTCTCTATGAATCTATGACAAGAGATGTACAGCAGATATGGTTACAGGTCATTCTGCAGACTGTTTTGGACAGTGTTTCACTCCTGCCGAGACCAGATGGAGGTTATATATTCACCTGTGGTTTACTGACAGTGTTGCCACTCTCTCAGCAGGGGCAGATCCAATCAGTCCCTTGCAAAATGATCTGTAAAAATTGGTTAAACTTGGAGCAGACTGGTCCGGGAGAGCAGCAGGTGGAGTGGGTACAAAGGGACTGGGGAGCTGTGTGCAGGAGATTCCCGCAGAGAGGAAGTTGTGTGCAGGAGATTCCCGCAGAGAGGAAGTTGTGTGCAGCAGATTCCCACAGAGAGGAAGGGCTGTGCAGGAGATTCCCGCAGAGAGGAAGTTGTGTGCAGGAGATTCCCGCAGAGAGGAAGTTGTGTGCAGGAGATTCCCGCAGAGAGGAAGTTGTGTGCAGGAGATTCCCGCAGAGAGGAAGGGCTGTGCAGGAGATTCCCACAGAGAGGAAGGGCTGTGCAGGAGATTCCCGCAGAGAGGAAGTTGTGTGCAGGAGATTCCCACAGAGAGGAAGGGCTGTGCAGGAGATTCCCACAGAGAGGAAGTTGTGTGCAGGAGATTCCCACAGAGAGGAAGTTGTGTGCAGGAGATCCCCACAGAGAGGAAGGTGTATGCAGGAGATTCCCGCAGAGAGGAAGTTGTGTGCAGGAGATTCCCACAGAGAGGAAGGGCTGTGCAGGAGATTCCCACAGAGAGGAAGTTGTGTGCAGGAGATTCCCACAGAGAGGAAGGTGTATGCAGGAGATTCCCGCAGAGAGGAAGGGCTGTGCAGGAGATTCCCACAGAGAGGAAGTTGTGTGCAGGAGATTCCGACAGAGAGGAAGTTGTGTGCAGGAGATTCCCACAGAGAGGAAGGGCTGTGCAGGAGATTCCCACAGAGGAATGTGTGTGCAGGAGATTCCCACAGAGAGGAAGGTGTGTGCAGGAGATTCCCACAGAGAGGAAGGGCTGTGCAGGAGATTCCCACAGAGAGGGATGTGTATGCAGGAGATTCCCGCAGAGAGGAAGTTGTGTGCAGGAGATTCCCACAGAGAGGAAGGGCTGTGCAGGAGATTCCCACAGAGAGGAAGTTGTGTGCAGGAGATTCCCACAGAGAGGAAGGTGTATGCAGGAGATTCCCGCAGAGAGGAAGGGCTGTGCAGGAGATTCCCACAGAGAGGAAGTTGTGTGCAGGAGATTCCGACAGAGAGGAAGTTGTGTGCAGGAGATTCCCACAGAGAGGAAGGGCTGTGCAGGAGATTCCCACAGAGAGGAAGGTGTGTGCAGGAGATTCCCACAGAGAGGAAGGGCTGTGCAGGAGATTCCCACAGAGAGGAAGGTGTATGCAAGAGTGCTGCAGAAGTTTACAACTTAATGAAACATTGGTTTGGTCACAAAAGGAGTGTTGTTCACTTGCTGAGGAGATGGTGGATTCTGATACTTCTGCGACATCTAAATAGCTCATGATGACCCACCCCCCACCGTGTGCTTGTTAAAGCTCAGCTGTGTAAGGTACCCGTCAACCCAGATAGTGGGGCCCCAAATAAGATAAAAACTAACTGAAAGCCAGAGGTCTGAGGGGCTTGAATCTGCCAACACTGAGGCTTAACCCCCTATACAACATTTTCCTTTCCCAGAGCTTCAACTGCACTGGTCAAAGACAACAGTTCTTATTTACTCGTGTTTTACTGAACTTCTCCCTCAAATCTGTACCGGACCATGCTCTGTCTGCATCCTTTGCTCCCACTGGGACCTGTGACCCTCAGAGACCCCTGACACCCCAATGAACTGGACCTCTAACAACCCCTGGCTGCCAGTGACCTTTACCTTCAGTGACTCCAGGAACTTCATGTCTCCGAGCATCTTCTTGGCAGGAGGCCAGTAGTCATCGCTGCTCTTGCCATTCACGTCCACCTTTCTCTCAGGTTTAATCCCCTCGACAGATAAAAGTAAACATGGGCTCAGAGTCCATATTGACACCACAGACAGGATATCCTGGTCACACTGCAAATATAGTTCTGAGCAGCCCTATTAGCATGTTAGGAATTTCACGGCCTAACTCTCCAGCGAGGTACTTGCTGGCAGGTGAACTAAAGCTCTGGTCTCCAGTTCATGGTTGGGCTTCTGGACCCAACGAGGTTTCCTGCCTCACCAGCCCAAAAGACAAGTGCTGCTGACACACAGAGCCATTACCTTTTTCTCCTGAACCTCACTGTGAAGGGCCATCGATCACCACTTGGTCGGCCCTTTTCCAGAGGGCATCTCAGCATAAGCTGCCACGCAACTCTGACTGAGCCCACTCCAGGTTTCAGTGTTCACCATAATTTCCCGCCAGACACACACCGCTCTGAGGCAGCAAACGTCTACTTACCGCCACTGACCTAACCCAGTACATTCTAGGTAACATGGGGACTCTCTCAGAGTTAGAATGTAAGGGTTCATCATCCAACACCACACCCGTAAACACCTGTTGTCCAACACCCCACCCATCAGCACCCAACACCTGTCATCCAACACCCCACCTGTCAACACCCAACACCCCTCATCCAACACACCACCCATCAACACCCAACACCTGTCATCCAATAACCCACCTGTTGTCACTCAACACCTGTCATCCAACACACCACCCATCGTCACCCAACACCACACCTGTAAACACCTGTCATCCAACACCCCACCTGTTAACACCCAACACCCCTCATCCAACACACCACCCATCGTCACCCAACACCACACCTGTAAACACCTGTCATCCAACACCCCACCCGTCAACACCCAACACCCCTCATCCAACACACCACCCATCAACACCCAACACCTGTCATCCAATAACCCACCTGTTGTCACTCAACACCCGTCATCCAACACACCACCCATCGTCACCCAACACCACACCTGTAAACACCTGTCATCCAACACCCCACCCGTCAACACCCAACACCTGTCATCCAACACCCCACCTGTTAACACCCAACACCCCTCATCCAACACACCACCCATCGTCACCCAACACCACACCTGTAAACACCTGTCATCCAACACCCCACCCGTCAACACCCAACACCCCTCATCCAACACACCACCCATCAACACCCAACACCTGTCATTCAATAACCCACCTGTTTTCACCCAACACCCGTCATCCAATGCTCCACCCATCGACACCCAGCACCAATTATCCAACACCCCACCTGTTGTCAACCAACACCCCACCCATCGTCACCCAACACCGGTCATCCAACAACCCACCCATCAACATCCAACATCCCACCTGTCAATATAAAACATCCATCACCCAATTCCCAACATCATCTTACCAAAACCCCATCATCCAGCACCCCACCCATCGTCACCCAACACTCGTCAACTAATATCCAACCATCGTCACTCAACATCCGTCATCCAACACCCCACCCGTCGTCACCCAATATCCATCTTACCAACACCCGTCATCCAATACCACAGCCATCGTCACCCAACAACTGTCATTGCCCAACACCCATCATCCATCACCTATCATCCAACACCCCACCCATTGTCACCCAACACCCATCATTCAACACCCCACCCATTGTCACCCAACACCCATCATTCAACACCCCACCCGTCATCACCCAGCACCCATCTTACCAACATTCGTCATCCAACACCCCACTAGTCTTCACTCAACCCCCGTCATCCAACACCCAACCCGTCAACATCCAAACCTGCACCCAATGAAATCTAACACATCTCCCAGACAGACCCATTACCCAACATCCCACACCACCCATCACCCAGAGCAGACCTACCTTCAGCACACAGATGGCTGCAAGGGTGAGGCGGACACCCGCAGGGGGGTTTTGCATTGCCTTCACCGTGGCAATGTCGCTGGCTTTCAGGGTGTCCAGAGCCATGATAGCGGCATTCAGAGCAGGCATGGCCACGTCTAGCTCCTGCTTGCATTCCTCCTGCAGACAGAGCAGTCCGTCACTCACTGCTACAGGTCAAGGCATCTGCAAACCTGCCACTCCAAACCGCCATGGGGGAGACAGTAATGCCATTTCACCCTCACACGATGGGGGTGAGGGGAGTCTCTTGGGTGGGTGGGTGGGCTTGGGGAGGGACTCTCAAGGGAGGGGTATCCCTTGCGTTGCCTCCAGCCGTGTAATAATCTTGCCCTACTTCAGTGCCCATCCTCGATTCCTCCGCAGTGTCAGAGCTAACACCCAGTACTGTATGCCCAAAGGTGCCCTCCCACTCCTCTGGAAGCTTGAGTTCTCAGTGCTAATTACTGCCCACCCCACAAGCGAATTGCCAGCCTGTCTGTCCGCTCAGCCCAGCCACTGACTGAGCCACTGACCTCATACTTTACTGCATCATCAGCAAAGGTCATTGATACAGATCACCAAGATCTGAAGCCTCAGCATGAGGAGGAAGGGTCACTGGTCATAGTTCATCAGCCTGGACTGACCCCTGACTCCTTACTCCGACTCCGAGCCTTGGCAGCAGCTGGTGCCACTCCACCAGCTACTGCAGGAACCTTCCTGCATAGCACGTTGTCTGAACACACGGTGAATCAGAAGTCACAGCTGGTGACTCCCAGTACAGTGTCCATCACTACTCACAGTACAATGCCTATCACTGTGTGTCCACTAATACCCCCAGTACAGTGTCCATCATTGTCCATTATTATTCCAGGACAGTGTCCAGCACTGTGTGTCCATCTTTCCTCCTAGAACAGTGTCCATCACTACTCCCAGTACATTGTCCATCACGGTGTGTCCATCATTACTCCTAGAACAGTGTCCATCACTACTCCCAGTACAGTGCCATCACTACTCCCAGTACATTGTCCATTACGGTGTGTCCATCATTACTCCTAGAACAGTGTCCATCACTACTCCCAGTACAGTGCCATCACTACTCCCAGTACATTGTCCATCACGGTGTGTCCATCATTACTCCTAGAACAGTGTCCATCACTACTCCCAGTACAGTGCCATCACTACTCCCAGTACATTGTCCGTCACTGTGTGTCCATCACTCCCTCCGTCACCGTGTCCATCACTGAGCATCCTTGACTGTGTGTCCATCATTACTCTCAGTACAGTGTTCATTGTGTCCATCATTACTCCTGTCACTAGACCGTTACTGTGTGTTCATCACTACTCTCATTAAAGTGCACATCATTACTCCCAGTACAGTGTCCATCACCGTGTGTCCATTACTACTCCCGTCACCTTGTCCATCACTGTGTGTCCATTATTACTCGTAGTACAGTGTCCAACACTGTCCGTCCATGACTGTGTGTACATTATTTCTCCCAGTACAGTGTCCATCACTGTGTGTTCACTGACTTGTGTAATTGTGTTACCTTCATTAACACACTGACCAGTGTGATTGTGTCACCACCACGTTACACTCTGGCCAGTGTCACACTGCCATCCTCACTAACACACTGACCTCTCACTACTCCCTGGAATGGGACAGACTAATCCTGAGATTCTGCCCTGAGGAATGTCTCTGTGAGACCATGACAGGTGAGTGGTGGTTCTCCTGTCGTGGATGAGAGGCAGCAACGATGGAAACCTCAGCCCCCTCCACCCCCAGACTGTTACAGGATGCCCCATTGAGAGACACAAACCTGGCTTCCAGCAGGTTTAATAAAAATTCCCATTTACCGCACCAATTGCCCGTGTATTGATATGGATGAGGGGAGAGCTTGGTGGAGAGCTGTATGTCAGCTGGCCTATGAGGTTGCAGCCTTTGGGGCTGGTACATCAGAGTCAGAGGTGAGTGGGTTGGGGGAGTGGAGTTGCTGTAGTTGCTGAGGTGGACACACATTCACCTTAATTGCTTGTGCTTCTAGGGCCGCTGTGTTCACCGCCTGCTCCTCTGCTTCCACCACCCCCTTTACCACCTCCACGTCCTGTGTCTCCTTGGCAATGACAGACAGCAGCTCCTCTGTTTCCTGGCCTCGCTGCATTAACAATGGCTTCAGCCCGGTCAGCTCCTCCTGCATTAGCACAATCTGGGTCAAGAGAAAACACAATGCTGAGTCCTGGGCTAACAGTCTGGCTAAAGGGAACTGCCAGGGGTACAGGCAAAGTCATAGTCTTTGTTCCTAAATATGGGGTTCAGGTTTAAGGTCACAGGGTCGAAAAGTTTAAAAAGGATCTGAGGAGCAGGTTTTTCCACACTGAGGGTGGTGGTGGTGGGTACATAGAACGAGCTAAGAGAGGATGTGGTGGAGGCAAGCACAATGTTTAAGCCACTTGGACAGTTACATGGCAAGGAATAGATTGGCGGAATTGGGCCAAAGGCATCCTTCTCCACCTCCTGTCCACCTCTCTCCCTCTCTCCACAACCCCTCTGTTTCCCCCTCCAAGGACGTTAAAAACCAAGACCATTGTATGCTGTAAAGACGAGTCTGAAACCAAAGGCAAGAACATTGGGAGACCTCCATACCCATGCACAAAGCATGATTATCTCACCAATTTTGACAACCTGCTGAATTTGCAGGAATCGGAAAGGTTTCACATTTGCAGTTTCTCTACAAATGGAAAAGTGAACTTTGGGAAATACATGGAGCAGAGGATAGAAAATGAGGAATACATGGATAGAAAAATGGAGACTATGTAGAAATGAAGGGTTAGGTTAAAGGTTGGCAGAACATTGTGGGCTGAAGGGCCTGTACTGTGCTGTAGTGTTCTTTGCCGTGTGTTGATTGATAAGGGAATCCTCTGATCAGAACTGTCCAAACTGAAGAGGTGAAGAATCTGCTCTCTGTGCACACTGTAAGCACCTGATATGCCTCAGCCCAATTTTCAACAACGGAAACACTTCAAAGCAGGCCAGTTTAGCCAAATGCCATAAGCAAAATATTTGTGGGTTTCTGAGAGATTATTGGAAGAACCTCTTCACTGGGGTTAGCAGTTCATTCCTGTATTTAAGCCATTAATAGGTATCCTGAAATATTCTGTTGAGTAGCAAATAAGAGTTGTGTATCACACAAACAATTTAAAAATGCTTGTTGCACTTGTCAGCTGTCAGGTCTGTTGACCATAGCAGGCTACAGGGATGTGAGCTGTGCTGAGTGTCAGAGAAGCTTCAAGGTGATTTAGGCAGCTTGTGTGAGTGGGGAAATGCTTGGTAAATAAATGTGAAAGTCATTCACTGCATTCGGAAAACTACCAGGTAATACGCGATTTAATCAGTGATGGGTCAGGAGATGTGTACCGAGTGTCCTTGAGCTTCAGTCACTTAAGGCTGACAGAGTTTAGAAGGCAGCAGAGAAAGCCTGTGGACTTCACTGTACTCTCCCTTTGAGTGCTGGGTCCAGGATATATTGTTCCCGTTAACCTGGGCCCTGGTGAGCCTACAACAATGGTACGGTGTGCTGGTTATGTAAGAACAAGTATATCTGCCCAGAGACGGTGCAGGGCAAGTTAGAAGCCTGATCCCTGGGGTATAATGAGGATGGACTGGGTAGAATGCGGCTGTCTACAGGCAATGAGAAGAGTTCTCACTGAAACATGCAAAGTTCAGGCTGGACATGGAGAGGGTGCTCCCTCGGCTAGTGAGGGTAGAGCCAAGGGTCACAGAAGGGACTGAGGTGAGGTGGGAATATCTTCAACCAGAGGGTGGTGTACCTAATGTTCCCCACCTCACAGGCAGTTGGAGGACAATTTGCTGAAGAAATGTGGGCAAGAACTTCTGAGCGCGCGTGTGTGTGTGTGTGTGTGTGTGTGTGTGTGTGTGTGTGTGTGCGTGCGTGCGTGTGTGTGTGTGTGTGTGTGTGTGTGTGTGTGTGTGTGCGTGTGTGTGTGTGTGTGTGTGCGTGTGTGTGTGTGTGCGTGTGTGTGTGTGTGTGTGTGTGTGTGTGTGTGTGTGTGTATGTGCTATGCATATGCATATGCTGTGTGTGTGCCTGAGTGTGGTTTGTGTCTGTGTCTATTGTGCATATGCATGCATGGTCTCTGTGGATCTATGTAAGTGTATTAGTGTGTGTGTGTATGAGTGTGAGTGTTTATGAGTGAGTGTGATAGTGTGTGTGTATGAATGAGTATGAGTGTGTATATGAGTGAGTGTGTATGAATGAGAATGAGTGTGTGGGTGTATGAGCATGTGTGATTATGACTGCGTATATGAGTGAGTGAGTGTGAGTGAGTGTGCATAAGTGAGTGTGAGTGTGTGTGTATGCATGTATATATGAATGAGTGTGAGTGAGAGTGAGTGTGAGGGTCTGTGCATGAGTATGAGTGTGTGTGTATGAGTGAGTATGAGTGTGTGTATGAGTGTGTGTGTATGAGTGAGTGTGAGTGTGTTTGTATGAGTGTGTGTGGATGCAACAGACACAGAGACTATAACGTGTCCCCTGCCCTGATGTTTATGACCTTCTGTTGGTCATCCTCACACCCCTCCCTCTCCCCCTCACTCAGATAATGTTGTCCCATTGAGGGTTGAGAGGGTTAGTGCAGAGGTAAGAAAGCACTGGAAAAGATGAGGGGCAGTAGAGCGAACTAGGGCTATCAAGAGAGTCAGTGAAGCTGTGTATGTGGAGGAAGTATAATTTAGAGGTGAGTGAAATCCAATAGCTTAGAGACAGAGGAAGGAAGGTGTGAGACTGAAGGCTGCAATGGTAGGTCATCCGTTCAACAGTGCCCAGTCCAGGAGATTGCAATGATCCCACTGGCAAAGCGAAATGCCATTCTCTGAGCTCCCCCTTAGCTTTACCAGGACAGAGAGAATGAAGAATTGTTCCCTCAGGAAAATAGGAGCTCAGGACCACCCAATGCAAACAAAAGTTCAGGTTTTATTTCCATCTCTCGCCTGTACTGGGTGAAGAGGGTTACTGCTGCATATCCAGCAGACCTCAGCAGCAACTCAGTAGAACCAGCAGATGGATATTTGAGACATTGGCTGGGGTGGCCTTTCCACACAAGTGAAGGGCTGTTGGTTTAATTCCTGCAAGTCAGAGAGACTGACCATCTGAACATCAAGAGAGATTTCACTTAAGTTTACCTGAGAAGCTGCAAAATCCAACTTCTCCAATCCAACCATGTATCTGTACTTGTTGGTTAATAGCTCCAGTCTTTTCCTTTCCAGCAGAGTTTTAAAGATTTTAATTAATTCCAGGTAGGAGGTAGGTGTGATGTAAGTTCTCCTCTGAAGAGAGTTGTAGAATCTGAAGAGGTTGTACATTGGGAAAGTTACTGGAAATACTGTAGTAGGAAATCAGAAACAACAGAGATCACACTTGTTTCACCCTCAATGGGCCCTGCTGCTTGGGGAGTCTGTACAGCAGTGGCAAACCTGTTTGAGGGTGTATGCCCAAACTGGGGATAATCTTCTCAAAAATTCTCTTGTGGGCCATGGTAACTTTGAGCAAAGGTTATAACTAATCTGAAATAATAACAATAATTATGGAATTGTTTAAGGAAATAGGATGTGTCCTGTTGCTAACTTACATAAGAATATTCATTGTTTTACAATTAATAAAACTATAACAGAGACAGACTGAAATTAATGAAACATTCTTGAAAATCTGTTCAAAAATTAACATTAACCTTTTTATAAGACAATTGAAAAATGACATAAACAGTATTGTTATTGTAACCATTGACTATCTTGGACAATAATAGTTGAACTCTTAACCTCACAATTTCCCTCGTTATGATCTTGTGTTTTATTGTCTACCTGCACTGCACTTTCTCTGTAGCTGTTACACTTTATTCTGCATTCTGTTACTGTTTTACCTTGTTCTACCTCAATACACTGATCTGTAGGAACAGTGTGCAAGACAAGCTTGTCACTGTGTCTCAGTACATGTGACAATAATTAATCAATTCCAATATCCGAGACATTGGGTCTGTGGGGGATGTGAAGTCCCTCTAACACCCCCTCCCCTAGTCCTAGCATGTGTGTCTAATATCCTGTACTCTCTGAGCTTTTGTAGCACCATGACTGTTAAAAGAATTAATGGATGCTCACTCATAGGCAAACAGAAAGACAACCCCAATGAAACAAATAATACCAACAATAAAACTCGATTAAACACACCTTTCAGACAGGTTGGTGACAGACTGATGGAAGTGTTTACACATGAAGACAGCTTCACCGCTCACTTCCTGAGACATCTCCACATCATCCAGAAAATGACTGGCCACCTTCTCCAGTGCATCTTCAGGCCAAGCCTACAGGATGGAACAGCATTGCTATCAATAGGTGTACAGTCAGGTGAGGGTGGACACAGACAGTGAGACACTGAGACTCAGATGCTGAGACACAGACAGAGAAGGTGAGACACACAGACAGAAACGGTGAGCCACACAGACTCAGACAGTTAGACACAGAGACTCAGATGGTGAGACAGAGAGATTCAGATGGTGAGACACAGAGACTCAGACAGTGAGACACAGAGACACAGATGGTGAGACACAGACTCAGACATATACAGTACATATACATATACAGTAGATGCAGTGTATATGGATTTCAGCAAGGCATTTGACAGGATACCCCAAGCAAGGCTTATTGAGAAAGTAAGGAGGCATGAGATCCAAGGGGACATTGCTTTGTGGATCCAGAACTGGCTTGCCTACAGAAGGCAAAGAGTGGTTGTAGACGGGTCATATTCTGCATGGAGGTCAGTGACCAGTGGTGTGCCTCAGGGATCTGTTCTCGGACCCTTACTCTTTGTGATTTTTATAAATGACCTGGATGAGGAAGTGGAGGGATGGGTTAGTAAGTTTACTGATGACACAAAGGTTGGAAGTGTTGTGGATAGCGTGGAGGGCTGTCAGAGGTTACAGTGGGACATTGATAGGATACAAAACTGGGCTGAGAAGTGGCAGATGGAGTTCAACCCAGATAAGTGTGAAGTGGTTCATTTTGGTAGGTCAAATATGATGACAGAATATAGTATTAATAGTAAAACTCTTGGCAGTGTGGAGGACCAGAGGGATCTTGGGGTCCGAGTCCATAGGACGCTCAAAACAGCTGCACAGGTTGACTCTGTGGTTAAGAAGACGTACGGTGTATTGGCCTTCATCAATCATGGAATTGAACTTAGGATCCGAGAGGTAATGTTGCAGCTATATAGGACCCTGGTGAGACTCCACTTGGAGTACTGTGCTCATTTCTGGTCGCCTCACTACAGGAAGGATGTGGAAGCCATAGAAAGGGTGCAGAGGAGATTTACAAGGATGTTGCCTGGATTGGGGAGCATGCCCAATGAGAATAGGTTGAGTGCACTCGGCCTTTTCTCTTTGGAGTGACGAAGGATGAGAGGTGACCTGATAGAGGTGTAGAAGATGATGAGAGGCATTGATTGTATGGATAGTCAAAGGCTTTTTTTCCAGGGCTGAAATGGTTGCCACAAGAGGACAGATTTAAGGTGCTGGGGAGTAGGTACAGAGGAGATGTTAGGGGTAAGTTTTTTACTCAGAGAATGGTGAGTGTGTGGAATGGGCTGTCGGCAATGGTGGTGGAGGTGGATACGATAGCACCTTTTAAGAAACTTTTGGATAGGTACATGGGGCTTAGAAAAATAGAGGGCTATGGGTAAGCTTGGTAATTTCTAAGGTAGGGACATGTTCAACACAACTTTGTGGTCCGAAGGCCTGTATTGTTCTGTAGGTTTTCCATATTTCTATGTTTTTATGTTTCAGACGGTGAGACACAGAGACAGACAGTGAGACACGGAGACACAGACGGTGAGACAGACAGATGGTGAGAAACAGACTCTGACGGTGAGTCACAGAGACACAGATGGTGAGACACACAGACTCAGACGGTGAGACACTAAGAAATTTAAAGGGTAAGGCATTGAAGGACACCAGCAGTGGAGGCTGAGAGGTGACATGTTATCAGTATCTAAAAATACAAGCATAGACAGTGTAGATAGGCAGTGTCTGTAGAGACATCTGAAACTAGAGGGCATACACTGAAGATGAGAGGGCGGAGGTTTAAATGGGACCTGAAGAGTAAATATTTCACAGGAAGAATAATTGATGTTCTAGAATGAGCTACCAGAGGAAGTGGAGGAGGCAGGAACATTAACAACATTAAAGGGGCAACTAAACACGATCAAGGCATTGAGAGATGTAGAATTAATGCAGGCAAGTGGGTTTAACCTACACTCAGTGGCCACATTATTAGGTACACCTGCTTGTTAATGCAAAGATCTAATCAGCCAAACACGTGGCAGCAACTCAATACATTAAAGCATGCAGACATGGTCAAGAGGTTCAGTTGTTGTTCAGACCAAACATCAGAATGGGGGAGAAATGTGATTTCAGTGTCTTTGACAATGGAATGATGGCTGGTGCCAGACTGGTGGTTTGAGTATCTCAGAGACTGCTGATAACCTGGGATTTTCACACAACAGGCTCTCGAGTTTACAGAGAAAAGTGCGAAAAACAACACAAACATCCAGTGAGCTTCAGTTCTGTGGGTGAAAATGCCTTCTTACTGAGAGGGATCTGAGGAGAATGACCAGGCTGGTTCAAGCTGACAGGAAGGCAACAGTAACTCTAACCATGTGTTACAACAGTGGTGTGCAGAAAACTATCTCTAAGAGTGCAACATGTTGATCCTTGATGTGGATAGGGTGCAGCAGCAGAGGACCAGGAACGTACACCCATTCCTCCTGTACCTAATATCATGGCCACCGAGTGCATATAGCCAGTACAGATGGCCAGTACAGATGACCAGTACAGATATAGCCAGTACAGATGGCCAGTACAGATGGAGTGGGCCGAAGGGCCTGTTGCACAGCTCTGTGACCCTGAGACACAGTGAGATACAGACAGTCACAGACTTTGACAGAGAGCAGGCAGTTGCACCCACCCACCCTTTCCCCTTGCGTTCTGTGGTCACCTGAAAACAGTCAATAGTGCAGCAGTTAATCAGAGTGGGAAACTGTCGCAGGCGCGTGCGGAAAGCCTCTCCAATGGGACTGAAGGCCATCATCAGGTGGAGGTTCTTCTGCACACGCTCCATGAACTGGCTGTAGTTGTCAACGTGGGTAGCGTCCTCCTTCATTTTCTGTCTGGTCATGAGCTGTCTCATCTGCCGGAAAATGACACAACATATTCCACTGAGATCAGACCTGGTCCATTTACACATGGCAGGTGGACGTGGGACAGGATTTGCCATTCAGGAACTTGGGACTTCTCAAAATCACCACACACACTGCCACCTGTGTTTGGACTGTGGTCAGTCATGTGACAGCCATGACATGCAGTATTTAACAGTGCAGTATCCATGTCCACAATTTTGTGGGATGATGGCATGATTTCCTGCTCTCTCCCTCTACCTCTTAATATCTGCGAATCTCCATTAGGCACGTACTCAGTAACTCAACTCCGCAGTTCTCCAGGGAGAGGATGCTTGAGGAGAAATTCCTCCCCACTCCAGCGGAAAAGGGTGATCCCTGAATCTGTCTCTCCTGCACTCTCTCTACTGCTGCCAATTCCTTCCGATA
This sequence comes from Hypanus sabinus, assembly GCF_030144855.1. Classification (NCBI taxonomy): domain Eukaryota; kingdom Metazoa; phylum Chordata; class Chondrichthyes; order Myliobatiformes; family Dasyatidae; genus Hypanus; species Hypanus sabinus. The sequence continues at coordinate 66,570,437 of NC_082718.1, read as the reverse complement.
TTGTGGTGACTAGAAATGTATTCAGTTCTCCAAATGTGGTGTAACCAATGCTTTGTACAACAGTCACACGATGTCCCAATTCTTAAACTCAATGCCTCAGTCTAGGAAGGGTTAGGTTAGCACACAATTACCTGCTTCATTACTCTACTGAGCTGCGCTGCCACTTTCAGTGAGGTATGGACTGACCCCAAGGTCTCTCTGTACTGCTGAAACCCTAGCATCCCTGCCATCTACTCTATATTTCCTTCACTAGGTAGCTTCTTGCTTCTAAAATCCTCATACTCAGTGGGCACTTTGTTAGTTACACCTGTTCACCTGCTCATTAATCTAAATACTTAATCAGGCAATCATGTGGCACGTAGACATGGTCAAGATATTCAGTTGTTGTTCAGACCAAAATCAGAATTGGGGAGAAATGTGATCTAACTAACTTCAACCACAGAGTGATTGTTGGTGCCAGGCGAGGTGGTTTGAGTATTTTAGAAACTGCTGATCTCCTGAGATTTTCAGGCACAACAGTCTCTCTAGAGTTTACAGAGAATGGTGTGAAAAAGAAAAAAAACCTAACATCCAATAAGTGGCAGTTCTGTGGGAGAAAACACCTTTTTAATGAGGGAGGTCAGGGGAGAATGGCCAGACTGGTTCAAGCTGAAAGCAATGGTGTTCAGAATGCACAAGACATCGAACTTTGAAGTGGACAGGCGGCAGCAACAGAAGACCACGACCATACAGTACAGTCAATGAGAACTGTATTAGGTAGAGGAGGTACCTAATAAAGAGACCATTTAGTGTATACAAGGTGTCTGTGAATCCACGAGTCGCTGGAGGCTGAAGATGGCCTGTCTTGGTGTTAGAAGACTGTATATGGATGGGTAGGGAGGAGGGAGGGAGGGAGAAGCAGGGCTTGCTGCACTATTGTTGCTTTAATTGGTATGTTCTGCTTTGTAGTCTTCTACTATTCTGCTGAGCATTGTGGGCATGCGATGTTGCATGCGATGTTGCATGCGATGTTGCATGCGATGTTGATGTGTGGCAACACTTATGGGCTGCCCCAGTACAGCCTCAGGTGTGTTGGTTGTTAAAGCAAATGACATAATTCACTGTACATTTCAATCTACATGTGATAAATAAATCTGAATCTGGATCCAAAGAGCTCTACTTAATCCAACTTTCTTGAATCTTTTTTGTCCTCCTAATTTCTTTCTTATCAATATGCCCTTTCAGAACTTGACTTCCCATTGTGCATACCTCACACTTGTCTGGATTAAACTCCACCTGCCACCACTCTGCCCAATTTACCAGCTTATCTATGTCATGGTGTACCATTCATTGCTGTATAAAACTCCACTAAGTAGTAGCCCTTCTTGGGGGTAAATTCCATTTGCACTACTTCCACTCCTGGTTCACCCACACTCTTTCTACCTGTTGGTCCTGTCAACTTCTGGGTAGGTAAACGCACTGGGCCAGTGGAGGGGGAAAGTACCTCTTGGTCTCACTGACGATCTGAGAAGATAGGGCAGCAGGGTTCACCATCCTGGTCTGTCCCTCACCTCACCCCATCAGGCAGGTTTCCTTGACTGAAGTACAGGCTCTGACATGCCCCATCTCACCTGCTCAATTATCACTTGTGTTTCCTCCTTATCGAACAGGTTAGGGATATCTCCAGTACTCAGAATCATACTGATGTCCTCCAGAAAGGTTTCATCCTGAAAGAAAACAAGATCACCAAAACACTTCATTGAGATGTCCTTCAAATTTCATTATCAGCCCAGCCAGGGCTCTCGTTCAGGGGCTGGGCTGAGTTTGATCAATGGATGGATATGGCCTGGTGTGCGGCTGGAGTCACCTATAGACCAGTCCAGATTCCCTCCCCTAAAGTCTGCTGTTACCAAATGCCATGGCTTTGGTTACCATCAGCAGCTTGCTTTTGCCATGTTCTGAGTGTCTGACTCTGGATGAGAACATATAGACAATAGACAATAGACAATAGGTGCAGAAGTAGACCATTCGGCCCCTCGAGTCTGCACCGCCATTCTGAGATCATGGCTGATCATTCACTATCAATACCCAGTCCCTGCCTTGTCCCCATATCCCTTGATTCCCCTATCCATCAGATATCTATCTAGCTCCTTCTTGAAAGCATCCAGAGAATTGGCCTCCACCGTCTTCCGAGGTAGTGCATTCCACACCTGCACAACTCTCTGGGAGAAGAAGCTCTTCCTCAACTCTGTTTTAAATAACTCTTATTCTCAATCCATGCCCTCTGGTACTGGACTCTCCCAACATCTGGAACATATTTCCTGCCTCAATCCTATCAAATCCTTTAATTATCTTAAACGTTTCAATCAGATCCCCTCTCAATCTCCTCAATTCCAGCGTGTACAAGCCCAATCTCTCCAATCTCTCTGCGTAAGACAGCCCTGCCATCCCAGGAATCAACCTAGTGAATCTACGCTGCACTTCCTCAATTGCCAGAATGTCCTTCCTTAAACCTGGAGACCAAAACTGTACACAATATTCCAGGTGTGGTCTCACCAGGGCCCTGTACAAATGCAAAAGGACATCCTTGCTCTTGTATTCAATTCCCCTTGTAACAAAGGCCAACATTCCATTTGCCCTCTTCACTGCCTGTTGCACTTGCTCATTCACCTTCATTGACTGGTGAACTAGGACTCCTAGGTCTCTTTGCATTTCTCCCTTACCTAACTCTACACCGTTCAGACAATACTCTGCCCTCTTGTTCCTGCTTCCAAAGTGGATAACTTCACATTTATTCACATTGAATGACATCTGCCAAGTATCTGCCCACTCACCCAGCCTATCCAAGTCTCCCTGTATTCTCCTAACGTCCTCTTCGCATGTCACACTGCCACCCAGTTTAGTATCGTCAGCAAACTTGCTGATATAGTTTTCAATGCCCTCATCTAAATCATTGACATAAATCGTAAAGAGCTGTGGTCCCAATACAGAGCCCTGTGGTACCCCACTAGTCACCTCCAGCCAGTCCGAGAAACACCCATTCACTGCTACCCTTTGCTTTCTATCTGCCAACCAGTTTTCTATCCATGTTGAAATCCTGCCCCCAATGCCATGAGCTCTGATTTTACTCACCAATCTCCTATGTGGCACCTTATCGAATGCCTTCTGAAAATCTAGGTATACAACATCCACTGGCTTACCCTCATCTAACATCCTTGTTACACCCTCAAAAAACTCCAACAGATTAGTCAAGCATGATTTGCCCTTGGTAAATCCATGCTGGCTTGGCCTAATCCTATTTCTGCCATCTAGATGTGCCACTATTTCGTCCTTAATAATGGACTCAAGCATCTTCCCCATGACTGACGTTAGGCTAACAGGGCGATAGTTCTCCGTTTTCTCCTTCCCTCCCTTCTTGAAAAGTGGGATAACATTAGCCACTCTCCAACCTTCAGGAACTGATCCTGAATCTAAGGAACATTGGAAAATGATTACCAATGCATCTGCAATTTCCTGAGCCACCTCTTTTAGAACCCTCAGATGCAGACCATCCGGACCCGGGGATTTATTAGCCTTCAGTCCTACCAGTCTACTCATCACAGTTTCTTTCCTAATGTCAATCTGTCTCAATTCCTCTGATATCTTATGCAGAACTGTAGGGCAGTGTAAGGGCACGCTCTGCGATAGGAATTGGAATTAGTTCATGATTTCCACATAAGATTCACGTGAAATTCAGTGAGAAACGTTTTGGATGCAGATCAGGTCATTAAACAGTACATTGAGGTAGAACAAAGTAAAACAGTAACAAAACAGAATAACATAGAAACACAGAAACATAGAAAAGCTACAGCACAATACAGGCCCTTCGGCCCACAAGACTGTACCAAACGTGTCTCTACCTTAGAACTACCAGACTTTACCCATAACACTCTATTTCTCTAAGCTCCATTTAACCATTCAGGAGTCTCTTAAAAGACCCTATCGTTTTTGCCTCCACCACTGCCGCCGGCAGCCATTCCATGCGTTCATCACTCTCTGCGTAAAAAACTTACCATTGACATAATCTCTGTACCTGCTTCCAAGCACCTTAAAACTATGTCCTCTCACACTAACCATTTCAGCCCTGGGGAAAAGCTTCTGACTATCCACATGATAAATGCCACTAATCATCTTGTACACCTCTATCAGATCACCTCTCATCCTCCATCACCCCAAAGAGAAAAGGCTGAGTTCACTCAACCTATTTTCATAAGTCATGCTCCCCAATCCAGGCAACATCCTTGTAAATCTCCTTCTGCACCCTTTCTATGCTTTCCACATCCTTCCTGTAGTGAGGCAACCAGAATTAAGCACAATACTCCAAGTGTGGTCTGACCAGGGTCCTATATAGCCGCAACATTACCTCTTGACTCCTAAATTCAATCCCACAGTTGATGAAGGCCAATGTACCATATGCCTTCTTAACCACACAGTCAACCTTTGTAGCAGCTTTGAGTGTTCTATGGAGTTGGACCCCAAGGTCCTTTTGATCCTCCACACTGTCAAGAGTCTTACCATTAATGCTATATTCTGCTATCATATTTAACCTACCAAAATGAACCACCTCACACTTATCTGGGTTAAACTCCATTTGCCACTTCTCAGCCCGGTTTTACATTCTATCAATGTCCTGTTATAACCACTGACAGCCCTCTACACTATCCACAATACCCCCAACCTTTGTGTCATCAGCAAATTTAATGACCCATCCCTCCACGTCCTCATCCAGGTCATTTATAAAAGTCACAAAGAGTAGGGGTCCCAGAACAGATCCCTGAGGCACTCCACTGGTGACTGACATCCATGTAGAATATGACCCATCTACAACCACCCTTTGCCTTCTCTGGGCAAGCCAGTTCTGGATCCACAAAGCAATGTCCCCTTGGATCCCAAGCTTCTTTACTTTCTCAATAAGCCTTGCATGGGGTACCTTATCAAATGCCTTGCTGAAATCCATACATCTACGGCTCTACCTTCATCAATGTGTTTAGTCACATCCTCAAAAAATTCAATCAGGCTCGTAAGGCATGACCTGCCTTTGGCAAAGCCATGCTGACTATTCCAAAACATATTATACTCATTATAATCATATTATTATAAAAACTCTGTCTCCCACTCCTTCATCGACCGGTCTGTAAATCTGTCTTCTTTTTAAACTCTTTCCACTGTTCTCACTGGCCAACCGCCACACGCTTGCGCTGTCATGCCCCGTTCAAACCGCAGAAGAAATAACGTGTAACAGCTACAGAGAAAGTACTGTGCAGACAGACAATAAGGTGCAAGGTCACCATGAAGGAGATATAACCATATAACAATCACAGCACGGAAACAGGCCATCTTGGCCCTCCTAGTCCGTGCCGAACCCTTAATCTCACCTAGTCCCACCTACCCGCACTCAGCCCATAACCCTCCACTCCTTTCCTGTCCATATACCTATCCAATTTTACCTTAAATGACACAACTGAACTGGCCTCTACTACTTCTACAGGAAGCTCATTCCACACAGCTATCACTCTTTGAGTAAAGAAATACCCCCTCGTGTTTCCCTTAAACTTCTGCCTCCTAACTCTCAAATCATGTCCTCTAGTTTGAATCTCCCCTACTCTCAATGGAAACAGCCTGTTCACGTCAACTCTATCTATCCCTCTCAAAATTTTAAATACCTCGATCAAATCCCCCCTCAACCTTCTACGCTCCAATGAATAGAGATGGTGAGGTTATGGGTCCATTGTATTCAGGAAGGATTTGACAGTACTATGACAGTCTTGCAGAAGGTCCTTGAGCCTGGTGGTATGTGTATTCAGGCCTTTCTGATGGAAGTGGGAAGAAGTTTATGTCTTTGTTTATGCTGGCTGCTTTACCGGTTCATTGTACTTTGGATACACAGAGTTTTGATTAAGAATTGTGTTTAAGGTCCATAACACGGAGCAAATCAAAGAGCAGTGAGAGATGAGTGGGTAGAGGAGGGTGGTGGCTGTGGGGAGAGAGAGAGAGAGCCAGTGGTCACACCGCTGGCGCCTAGCCTTCTCATTACCTTGATCTGATGGTCGGCGAAGAGGAAGACGGTCGGCGTGCCCTTCAGCCCGGACTTACGCAGTACTTGTTTCAGGTCATCCTTCCACTCGGCCAGTGTGTAGGCTTTCTGGACACTTAGGCGGAAGGTGTCAGCATTGGCCATGAATGCAGCCAGCCGTATGGCTGACTGCCTCCCGCTTCCTCCGATACCTGCTCATCAGATCAGAGGCAATGCTGGGAGTATGCTTTTGTACAGCAGCTCTCCTATTACTCCTCCCAGCCCTCTCCCTATCTGACCCCTGCTGAAGCATGTCACCAGTCCGACACCTGCAGCCATTATATTCCTCAATCCGAACATAGGCTCCTCAGTCACTCTGCGTTCTCTTCAGCATGCACCCAGCCCTCACAGACGCACCATGTGCCAGCACACCACAAAGGTAAAGGGTGCTCACTTTGATGGGACTGTATTATAGGTCCATAGAGTGGAGAAGCAGATTTGAAGTGAGATTGCAGATGGCCATAACAATAACAGGGTTGTATTGATGGGGGATTTTTAAGTTCCCTGATATTGACTCGGTCAGCCTTATTGCAAAGGACTTGGACAGTGTGGAATTTGTAACAAGTGTCCGAGAGAGCAGAACATTTAGGGAACAAGAAGGAGTAAGTGAAAGAAGTGTCAGCAGGGGAGCACTCTGGGTCCAGTAAACATGATTCTATTAGTTTTAAAATGGTCCACGATATTGTGTCAGACTAATTAAACCGATGATTTCTAATTAATCTAATCTCTCTTTCCTACACATAGTTCATATCCCTCCTTGCTCTACACATTCATATGCCTCTCCAAGAGTTACTGAAATGCTCGTAGCCACCACCTCCCCTGGCAGTACATTTCAGGCACACACTATCCTCTGTGTCAAAAAACTAGCCCTGCACAGCTTGTTGTAATTCATTCTCTCATCTTGTTTCAATCCTGAATAAATCTACCAGCTGTCCATCGATATCCTGGGATAAATCTACCCGCTGTCCATGAATATCCTGGGATAAATCTACCCGCTGTCCATCGATATCCTGGGATAAATCTACCCGCTGTCCATCGATATCCTGGGATAAATCTACCGGCTGTCCATCGATATCCTGGGATAAATCTACCGGCTGTCCATCGATATCCTGGGATAAATCTACCCGCTGTCCATCGATACCCTGGGATAAATCTACCCGCTGTCCATCGATACCCTGGGATAAATCTACCGGCTGTCCATCGATACCCTGGGATAAATCTACCCGCTGTCCATCGATATCCTGGGATAAATCTACCGGCTGTCCATCGATACCCTGGGATAAATCTACCCGCTGTCCATCGATATCCTGGGATAAATCTACCCGCTGTCCATCGATATCCTGGGATAAATCTACCCGCTGTCCATCGATACCCTGGGATAAATCTACCGGCTGTCCATCGATATCCTGGGATAAATCTACCGGCTGTCCATCGATATCCTGGGATAAATCTACCGGCTGTCCATCGATACCCTGGGATAAATCTACCGGCTGTCCATCGATATCCTGGGATAAATCTACCGGCTGTCCATCGATACCCTGGGATAAATCTACCGGCTGTCCATCGATACCCTGGGATAAATCTACCCGCTGTCCATCGATATCCTGGGATAAATCTACCGGCTGTCCGTCGATATCCTGGGATAATCTACCGGCTGTCCATCGATACCCTGGGATAAATCTACCCGCTGTCCATCGATACCCTGGGATAAATCTACCCGCTGTCCATCGATACCCTGGGATAAATCTACCCGCTGTCCATCGATACCCTGGGATAAATCTACCCGCTGTCCATCGATACTCTGGGATAAATCTACCCGCTGTCCATCGATACCCTGGGATAAATCTACCCGCTGTCCATCGATACCCTGGGATAAATCTACCTGCTGTCCATCGATACCCTGGGATAAATCTACCTGCTGTCCATCGATACTCTGGGATAAATCTACCGGCTGTCCATCGATATCCTGGGATAAATCTACCCGCTGTCCATCGATACCCTGGGATAAATCTACCCGCTGTCCATCGATACCCTGGGATAAATCTACCGGCTGTCCATCGATACCCTGGGATAAATCTACCGGCTGTCCATCGATACCCTGGGATAAATCTACCCGCTGTCCATCGATACCCTGGGATAAATCTACCGGCTGTCCATCGATACCCTGGGATAAATCTACCCGCTGTCCATCGATACCCTGGGATAAATCTACCCGCTGTCCATCGATACCCTGGGATAAATCTACCGGCTGTCCATCGATACCCTGGGATAAATCTACCCGCTGTCCATCGATACCCTGGGATAAATCTACCGGCTGTCCATCGATACTTCATCACAAATCTCCCTTTAGCTTCTGAGTCACCAGAGAAAAGATACCCATTTGTCCAAGGAGTGCAGGGAATGCATAAGTATACTGAAAATGTGACATCTTGATTGGCATAGGTCAATGGGGCTGAAGACCATTTCTATACTATAGCACAGTAGTGTGATCGCTCAAGTTGAGTATGATGTTCTTCTGAGGAGTTGTCTATGTGTGGGCCCTCATGTTGCTTTCTGTAATATATTACTCTGTGACCATGTGCCTCAAACTACCACCTTGCCCTTAACTTCACTTAGACCATTCCTGACAACTCCCACCCTCTTCTGAATATCTGTCTTCCTCTCAGGAGACAAACTATCCACTGAGATTTACTATAAACCCGCTGACTACTACAGATACCTAGACTGCACCTCTCCCCACCCTATCTCTTGTAAAATGCTGTCCTTTTCTCCCAGTTTCTCCACCTTTGCCACATCTGCTTTCAAGACGAGGCCTTCTTTGCTGACATATGAAATGCCCTCCTCCTTCAGGAAGTGTGAATTCCCTTCCAATGTGGTGAAGTCTCCTCTCACATTGCCTCCATTTCCCGGACCTCTTTCACCCTACCAGCTTCCACATCCAGCATATCAGCCTTCATCAATTCTACCAGCCATCACAAGATCGAATGACCAGCCATATATTCCTCTCTCCACCACGCTCCATCTTCCGTTGGGACCACTGACTAGTCTGCTCATTCCTCTTCCCTGACCCCTGGTACCTTCCCCTGCCCTTGCAGTAGATGACCTTGCACCACCATCCAGGGATCTAAACTGCTCTAGCCAGGTGAGGCCAAGGTTCGCCTGCACCTCTCCAACCTTGTCGACTGTATTTGGTTCTCCTGATGTGGTCTCTCCTATACTGGTGAGCCCGGTCACAGACTGGGCATACGTTTACTTACTCTCTGTCCCTAGTGGCCATCCAGAGCTCATAACTACCTGTCATTTCAACTCCCCTTTCCACTCCCACACTGACCTGTCTGTCCTCAGCCTCCTCCACCATCATGGTAAGACCCAGAGTAGACTAGAAGAACATCACCTCATTCTCCATCTGGGCAGTAATGGTAATGGGACTTTGAACTTCTCAACTTCAGGCAACTCCTACCTCCCATGTCCCTCCTCCCTCCTCTCCTAATCCTTCTCCAGTCCCTTTTCAACTGCAGGCAACTCCTACCTCCCGATTCCCCCTCTCTCCCTTCCCGATCCTTCTCCAGTCCCTTTTCAACTACAGGCAACTCCTACCTCCCGATTCCTCCTCTCTTCCCTCCTGATCTTTCTGTCCTTCCACTTTTGATCCATTTCCTCTATTGTCCCTCCAGCTCCACCCACCACCCATGTCCCCCTTCACTCCTGGTTTAATCCACCTACCACCTACTCACTTCACCCACAACACAATCACATACAAGGGAAAATCTGCAGATGCTGGAAATCTAAGTGTTACGTACTCGTGACACATGACAGTGGAGCCCTTGTCATGTGACTGGGGTTGAAGCTGTACTGGACTTGAGGTGATGGTCTTGTGATGGTGGAATGATGTCATTTTCCCGCCAGTAGAGATCATGTGACGGGTTTTTTTTACAGGTTATAAAAGGTAGACCCCACCCTGTGAGGAGGGGCAGTTCGTGGCTGGATTTGCCAGGTTGACTTCATGCCACTGCGTGTTTGAAGTGATGACGCAGTTTAGCTGAAGGATGAAGTTTTTATTTAACGCTAAAGTTTAAAAGGTCATTGTCAGCAGGTTCTTTATGATTCTGTTAGTTCGAAATTAGAGGAGAGTGAAGATTCGAAGTTGTAAGTTAAAGATCGAGGGGAATCGCTTTCTACGGTGAAACGGGGGCGACCTTTGTTTGATCCTTATTTGTGGAAGGATTTCGTTGACTATCTTCGTGTTAATCCCTAGGTTTACCTAGAAAGGATCGAAGGTAGTGGAGAAGGAAAGGTCAGTGCCTTTAAGCCGTTCTGTTTCGTGAATTCTTCGTGGGAAGTTCGACGTCGGGGATCGAAGCCAAGCGACGTGAAAGAGAATTCAAATCGTCCTGTAAAGTCTCTCCTTTTAAATGGACTGTGAGCATATCGAACTTTTGGCAATACCACTTTAAAGAACTGTTTTTGGAATATCACTTTACGAACTGTTTGGGCTGCCGCTCAGCAGCTGTTTCAGGTTACGGTAGTGTTTGTTTACTTTTGGGGGGTTTGTTTTCTGTGTTTAATAAACGTGTTGTTTGTTATAAGAAACCCTTGCCGATCTCATATATTTATTGTTGCCTGAATACGTAACATAAGCAACACTCACAAAATCAGGGTTGATGAAGGATTTTGACCTAAAACGTCGACTGTTTACTCTTTTCCACAGACACTGTCTGACCTGCTGAGTTCCTGCAGAACTTTGTAAGAGTTGCAATCATTTGAGATGTTGGGAAGAAGGCAGGAGAGTGAGGCTGAGTGGGTAGGCCCTGGTGGAACGGCAGAGCAAACTCAATCATTTGAGATGTTGGGAAGAAGGCAGGAGAGTGAGGCTGAGTGGGTAGGCCCTGGTGGAACGGCAGAGCAAACTCAATCATTTGAGATGTTGGGAAGAAGGCAGGAGAGTGAGGTTGAGCGGGTAGGCCCTGGTGGAACAGCAGAGCAAACTCAATCATTTGAGATGTTGGAAAGAAGGCAGGAGAGTGAGGCTGAGCGGGCAGGCCCTGGTGGAATGGCAGAGCAAACTCAATCATTTGAGATGATGGGAAGAAGGCAGGAGAGTGAGGCTGAGAGGGTAGGCCCTGGTGGAACAGCAGAGCAAACTCAATCATTTGAGATGTTGGGAAGAAGGCAGGAGAGTGAGGTTGAGCGGGTAGGCCCTGGTGGAACGGCAGAGCAAACTCAATCATTTGAGATGATGGGAAGAAGGCAGGAGAGTGAGGCTGAGAGGGTAGGCCCTGGTGGAATGGCAGAGCAAACTCAAAGGGACTAATTTTGCTCCTATGGTCTTTCAGAATGTTCCCAGGATATTTAATTCTGGTTAATCTGGATGGTGTGAAAGTTGCCATAGTTTCACGAATCCACCTGGGCCGTTTGAACACATGAGCTTATTGTGGGGAGAGTTCCCGCCCAAGGACAGAAATGGAGAGCAGGCTCTCCCACCCATGCCCTGTGCTCCTGCTGAGACACAGACCACATTAACTGTACGTTTACCAGGGAAGCAGGCAATGAATCAGCTTACAGGGAAAGGATGTGTTTCTGAGGCAGACTCACCAACCAGCAGAGCATGTCCATGAGGCTGTCTGAGGATCCGGCTGACACGGGAGATATGTTCGATTACAAAGTTAAACATCACCAGGTCCATGGGAGCCTCACTGGTTTGGTTGAAATCATCCAGATAACGCTCAATGGTCTGCGGGAGATAGAGAAAAATGGGCTGAAAAAGGCAGAAATTTAACGCTGACAAGTGTGGTGTGACTCCTTGAGAGGACATACCAGGGTAGAACTTACATAGTGAATGGTAGAACACAGAGGGACCTCAGAATACAGGTCCATAATTCCATGGCAGATAGGGTCATAAAAAGAGCTTTTGACACAATGGCCTTCATAAATAAGGGCAATGAGTATAGGAGTTGGGATGTTATGTTGAAGTTGGAAAAGACAATGAGGCTGAGTTTGGAGTATTGTGTGCCATTATGGTTACCTACTAACACAAAAGATGTCAGTAAGCTTGAGCAAGTGCAGAGAAACCTTAAATGTCGACTGGACTTGTGTTAGGCAATAGACAATAGGTGCAGAAGTAGACCATTCGGCCCCTCGAGTCTGCACCGCCATTCTGAGATCATGGCTGATCATTCACTATCAATACCCAGTCGCTGCCTTGTCCCCATATCCCTTGATTCCCCTATCCATCAGATATCTATCTAGCTCCTTCTTGAAAGCATCCAGAGAATTGGCCTCCACTGTCTTCCGAGGCAGTGCATTCCACACCTCCACAACTCTCTGGGAGAAGAAGTTCTTCCTCAACTCTGTTTTAAATAACTGACCTCTTATTCTCAATCCATGCCCTCTGGTACTGGACTCTCCCAACATCTGGAACATATTTCCTGCCTCAATCCTATCAAATCCTTTAATTATCTTAAACGTTTCAATCAGATCCCCTCTCAATCTCCTCAATTCCAGCGTGTACAAGCCCAATCTCTCCAATCTCTCTGCGTAAGACAGCCCTGCCATCCCAGGAATCAACCTGGTGAATCTACGCTGCACTTCCTCAATTGCCAGAATGTCCTTCCTTAAACCTGGAGACCAAAACTGTACACAATATCCCAGGTGTGGTCTCACCAGGGCCCTGTACAAATGCAAAAGGACATCCTTGCTCTTGTACTCAATTCCCTTTGTAATAAAGGCCAACATTCCATTTGCCCTCTTCACTGCCTGTTGCACTTGCTCATTCACCTTCATTGACTGATGAACTAGGACTCCTAGGTCTCTTCGCATTTCTCCCTTACCTAACTCTACACCATTCAGACAATACTCTGCCCTCTTGTTCCTGCTTCTCCGTTTTCTCCTTCCCTCCCTTCTTGAAAAGTGGGATAACATTAGCCACTCTCCAATCTTCAGGAACTGATCCTGAATCTAAGGAACATTGGAAAATGATTACCAATGCATCCGCAATTTCCTGAGCCACCTCTTTTAGAACCCTCGGATGCAGACCATCTGGACCCGGGGATTTATTAGCCTTCAGTCCTACCAGTCTACTAAAGGCTGAATACTTTAAAGCACAGAACAATGGGAGATTTAGTAGAGGTATACAAAATTATGAGGGGTATAGATAGGATGAATGTATGCAGACATTGTCCCCTCAGGCTGGGTGAGACTACAACTAGAGGTCATAGAACATTACAGAACAGAAGAAGGCCCTTTGGCCCATTTAGTTCATGCTGAACTGTTATTCTGCACAGTCCCATTGACCCACATCTGGACCATAGTCCTCCAAACCTCTCCCATCCATGCATATCCAAACATCTCTTACGTGTTGAAGTCAAACCCGTAGCCATCTACTTTTCACCCTTAACCTATAACCTTTAGTCCTAGTCTCACTAATCTCTGTAGAAAAAGCCTGCTTTCATTTACCCTACCTGTTCCCTCATAACTTTGTGATACCTCGATCAAATCTCCCCTCATTCGATCAGATTTCCAGGTAGTGGATGATGGAGTAGCAGCAATCTTCCACTGCTCCAACTCTAATTATCTTACTACTTCCAACCTATCTTGAAACTTCCTTTTTAAGTGTGATATTTCTTCATTATGGCTACATCAAGGAGTGGTCGAGGTACTAAAAAGGATGATCCCCTGCTTCTTAGGATTCTATTATGGATTTGCTGCAAAGTCATACATGAGAAGCCTCCAAGAAAGTTCAACAATTCAGCTTTGAATTTAAACAAATAGATGGTAAATTGGATTCTATTCAGCAAACTCTTAATGAATACGATAAACGTATAAAAAATAACGAAGCAATGTTGTCGTCTCTGGAAATGGAAGTGGATGAACTGCAAAAGCTTTGTGAAAAGCAATCAAAGTCCAAAAGAAAAGCTACGACAGAAGATTATCAACATAGAAAATAGAAGTAAAAGGAACAACCTACGGGTTCTGGGTCTTGATGAATTAATTGAAGGTAATCATCCGATTGAATTCTTTGCAAACTTTCTGCAAGAATTATTTCTGGAAATTTTGGCATCTTTGCCTATGATTGACCAAGCTCACAGGTCCCCCATATTTCGATCTCCTAACAGAGATAAACCAAGATCCGTTGGTTTCATGAATTTAAAACAAAGGATCTGTTAATACGTGAATCTCATTGAAAAGGCATGATTCCCTATAGTGGTGGCAAGATTAGAATCATGGAAGACTACATGCCGGTGGTTATGCAGGAACATGTTAAGTTCAAAGAAGTTATGTCCAAGTTTTTTAATAAGGGTTTTAAACCCTCCCTTCGTTATCCAGCTCATCTCAGAATCACACTTAAAAATGGTTCTTTCAAATGGTTTTGGTCCATTGCTGAAGCTCAAAGATTTTTAAAAGCTGAAGACTAGTTGCTTAGTCTGTCCTTACATGAAAACACAAGATTAGATGGGGAACTTTCAATTCGCAAAACCTGCCGAAAGGGCATGATTCATTATAAGTTGGAATATTAAGACTCTTGAAGACTATTTGCTTGACGTCATGCAGGAATGTGCTAAGTTTAAACAAGCTTTGTTGGAATTTTTTTTATTAAGGGTTAATCCGTCCCTTGGCTACCTGGTTTGTCTGAGAATCTCATTAAAGATGGACCCTTTGAATGGTTTTGTTGGAATACTGAAGCATAAAGATATTTATTTTTAATTTGAAAACTAACTGCTTATCCTGTTTTTTCATGAAGATATAAGATTAAATGTTTAATGTCCTTCTGTATGAATAATGATAACTTTTACTTTTGGTAAACTTTTGTAACCAATTTCCTTTTATTTTTTTTAATACTGTACTTTTGATACACGAGAATTGAATCTCTTGTCTAGATATTGTTTAGTCTAGGTTGGATTATAAACAACCTGAAACTAACTGGAGGGATCACCAGGTTTTTTGGGGGGTTGTCTGTAGTTGTAGAAGTCGGCTTTCTATTGCTCGACTTTCTTTCTTTGGGAGGTGGGCGGGATGGTTTTTTTCTCAGAAATTGTTTTCAAATTTTTTTTAGCCAACCTGTTGCTTGCTTACCATTTCTCAAGGTTTATGGATTGGTTTTAGCTTACATTTTAACCCTTTCTTTAAATTATTCAAAAATGGGCCAAACTATTAATCTACTCAGTTTTAACATGAAAAGGTTAAATCACCCTGTCAAACTTAATAAGATTTTTGCTTATATTAGGAAATGTAATGTCCCTATTATTTTTTTCAAGAAACTCACATACACAAATGTAATAATCTACATTTTTTTAGCTGTTGGAATGGACTTTGTTTTCATTCATCTTTTCAGGCCAAATCTAAAGGAGTTACGATTCTTATAGACAATACTCTTTCTTTTGTCCAACATAAAGTAGTGTCTGATACTAATGGACGTTTTGTTATAGTGTCAGGAAAACTAGATAATAAATTAATAGTATTTGCCTATGTGTATAATGCCAATGTAGAATAAAGCTAATAAAGAAAGAATTGAATCAGCCAATCAACTGAAACAATTAGATCAAAAATATGCTATAGCTCCAGATCCTGTTTTATATAAAAGATGTGTTGAAGTTAAAACAAAATATGATCTTCTGTTAACATATCCAATTGAAACTCAACTTCTTAAAGATAAAACTCAATTTTACATTCACAGAGATAAATCAGGCAAAGTATTGGCCAACCAATTAAAAACTTCTGTAGTTAAACAACAAATTAAAGAAATTTGCAAAACTAATGGTAATAGGACAACTGATCACTCTGAAATAAATGATACCTTTAGAGAATTCTGTTCTAAACTTTATAGTTCTGATTCCCCTAAGGATAATACTATAATGAATAATTTTCTAGATCAATTAAATATCCCTGCACTTTCTGCAGATAATTGCAAACAGATGGATCAACCTATTTCTTATGAGGAAATTGCTGAGGCTATACATTCAATAGACAATAGGTGCAGAAGTAGACCATTCAGCCCCTCGAGCCTGCACTGGCATTTTGAGATCATGGCTGATCAATTACCATCAATACCCAGTTCCTGCCTTGTCCCCATTTCCCTTGATTCCCCTATCCATAAGATACCTATCTAGCTCCTTCTTGAAAGCATCCAGAGAATTGGCCTCCACTACCTTCCGAGGCAGTGCATTCCAGACCCCCACAACTCTCTGTGAGAAGAAGTTTTTCCTTAACTCTGTCCTAAATGACCTACCCCTTATTCTGAAACCATGCCCTCTGGTACTGGACTCTCCCAGCATCTGGAACATATTTCCTGCCTCTATCTTGTCCAATCCCTTAATAATCTTATATGTTTCTATCAGATCTCCTCTCAATCTCCTTAATTTCAGCGTGTACAAGCCCAGTCTCTCTAACCTCTATGCATAAGACAGTCCTGACATCCCAGAAATTAACCTCGTGAATCTAATCTGCACTTCCTCTACAGCCAGGATGTCCTTCCTTAACCCTGGAGACCAAAGCTGCACAAATACTCCAGGTGTGGTCTCACCAGGGCTCTGTACAAATGCAAGAGGATTTCCTTGCTCTCGTACTCAATTCCCTTTGTACCATTAGCCTTCTTCACTGCCTGCTGCACTTGCTCATTCACCTTCAGTGACTGATGAACAAGGACTCCTAGATCTCTTTGTATTTCTCCCTTACCCAACCCTACACCGTTCAGATAATAATCTGCCTTCCTGTTCTTACTCCCAAAGTGGATAACCTCACACTTATTCACATTAAACACCATCTGCCAAGTATCTGCCCACTCACCCAGCCTATCCAAGTCACCCTGAATTCTCCTAACATCCTCATCACATGTCACACTGTCACCCAGCTTAGTATCATCAGCAAATTTGCTGATGTTATTTTCTATGCCTTCATCCAAATCGTTAACGTAAATGGTAAACAGCTGTGGTCCTAATACCGAGCCCTGTGGCACCCCACTAGTCACCACCTGCCATTCCGAGAAACACCCATTCACCGCTACCCTTTGCTTTCTATCTGCCAACCAATTTTCTATCCATGTCAATGCCTTCCTCCACCCCCCATGCCATGAGCTTTGATTTTACCCACCAATCTTCTATGTGGGACCTTATCAAATGCCTTCTGAAAATCAAGGTACACTACATCCACTGGATCTCCCCCGTCTAACTTCCTGGTTACATCCTCAAAAACTCCAACAGATTAGTCAAGCATGATTTACCCTTGGTAAATCCATGCTGGCTCAGCCCAATCCTATCACTGTTATCTAGATATGTTACTTAATATGCCACATCCTTAATAATGGACTCTAGCATCTTTCCCACCACCGATGTCAGGCTGACAGGTCAATAGTTCTCGGTTTTCTCTCTCCCTCCTTTCTTAAAAAGTGGGATAACATTAGCCATTCTCCAATCCTCAGGAACTGATCCTGGATCTAAGGAACATTGGAAAATGATTACCAATGTATCCACAATTTCCAGGGCCACCTCCTTTAGTACCCTAGGGTGCAGACCATCTGGACCTGGGGATTTGTCAGCCTTCAGTCCCATCAGTTTTCTCATCACTGTTTCCTTCCGAATGTCAATCTGTTTCATTTCCTCTGTTACCCTATGTCCTTGGCCCATCCATACATCTGGGAGATTGCTTGTGTCTTCCTTAGTGAAAACAGATCTAAAGTACTCATTAAATTCTTCTGCCATTTCTCTGTTACCCATAACAATTTCACCCAATTCATTACACTCAAGGAAGGATCCGGGTCCAGATGGATTTTCTGGAGAATTTCATAAGGCTTTTTCTTCATTAATTATACTGCAGTTACATTTAGTCTTTTTGGATTCTTTCAAATTGGGTAGCTTGCCTCAATCTTTCTATGAAGCCTCTATTTCGCTTATCCTAAAGAAGAACAAGGACCCAAATGAATGCCCTTCATATAGACCAATTTCATTACTCAATGTTGATACTAAAATCCTTTCTAAAGTATTGGTTCGTAGGATTGAAAATATTCTACCTTCTATTATTTCTGATGATCAGTTTGGATTTATTAAATACCGGCATTCCCATTTTAAAAAACGCTGTGTATTAAATGTTATTACTCCCTATCCCAAGAGATATTGGAACGTGTATTATCCTTAGATGCTAAGAAGGCCTTTGATCGGGTTGAATGGAATTATTTATTTAAAATCTTAGAAAAATTTAATTTTAGACCAAATTTTATTCAAAGGATTAAATTACTTTATCTATCTCCTTCTGTCTGGGTTGTTACTACTTTTCAAAATTCCAAACCATTTAAACTTCATCACGGAACTAGACAAGGTTGTCCGCTGAGCCCGTTGCTCTTTGATCTAGCTTTAGAACCTCTTACCATTACTTTTTGAGAATCTAATGATATCTGTGGTATTTTAAGGAGAGGTATTCCTCACAAAATTTTGCTTTACGCAAATGTTGAGACCTCATTACCTTGCATACTTTCTTTACTCTCCCGTTTTAGCCAGTTTTCAAGATATAAACTAAACCTACTTAAGAGTGAATTATTTCCTTTAAATAATTTGGTATCAGTTAATACTAATCTCCCTTTTAAAGTTGTAAGGAATCAATTTACTTGTTTGGGTGTAACAGTTGCTAATAATTACAAACACCTTCTTAAAGAAAACTTTCTTACTTTATTGAATCATGTAAAAAGGATATAATTAAATTGATCACCTCTTTCAATATCGTTGATTGGATGATTAATTCTATTAAAATGAATATTCTACCTAAATTCATATATCTTTTTCAGGCTTTATCCATTTTTATTCCTAAATATTTTTTACTATCTTGATTTGATTTTATCCTCTAATATATGGAAAAATAAACAGCCTTGTTCAAATAAAGTTCACCTTCAAAAATCTAAAAAGTCTGGAGGTTTAGCCTTACCTAATTTTAGGTTTTATTACTGGGCAGTTAATATACAATATCTTACATTTTGGCTATATTATATTAATCATGCAGGTTGTCCGATATGGGTTTCTTTAGAAGCTAACTCTGTTAATAAATTTTCTATAACCACATAACCATATAACAATTACAGCACGGAAACAGGCCATCTCGGCCCTTCTAGTCTGTGCTGAACGCTTACTCTCACCTAGTCCCACTGACCCGCACTCAGCCCAATATAACCATTTATTATTTCTATTATTGATTATTTCTCTTCTTGGATCCTCACTTCCTTTATCTGTAAGTAAACTAACTGATAATTTAATAGTTAAATATACTCTGAGGATCTGGATACAATTTGGAAAACACTTTGGCGTATTGAGACTTTCCCTTTCAAGTCCCGTTTATTCTAATTTTCTTTAAACCCTCCATGATTGATTTAGTTTTTAAGGAATGGGACAGATTGGGTATAAATGTTTTTGGGATCTGTTTGGTGGAGGAAACCTTTTCTCATTTGAGCAATTGTCAGCTAAATATAGTTTACCGAAAACTCTTACTATCTTTCCTTTCGGTTAGTCCTGATGAAGGGTCTCGGCCAGAAACGTCAACAGTGCTTCTCCTTATAGATGCTGCCTGGCCTGCTGTGTTCCACCAGCATTTTGTGTGTGTTGCTACCCAAAACTCACTTCTTTAGATATTTACAAATTAGAGACTTTTTAAAATCTCAATTATGTACATTTCCTATAAGCTCAGATAAGAACTTACTAGATGTAATTTTTAGTTTGACATCATTTCATAATGATTCAATATCTAAGATTTATGGTTTGTAACTGGAGATGAGGTATGTTCATCTAGACAAAATTAAGAATCTCTGGGAACAAGATTTACAGACATCAATATTTGAGGAAACTTGGAATGAAAATTTTAAACTGGTTAATACTTCATAGCTATGTGCTCGTCGTTCCCTCATACATTTAAGGTGGTACATAGAGCTCATATGGCTAAAGATAAGCTATCTCGTTTTTATTCAGATAAATCTCTCTACTGTACATACACAACGCTGGAAGAACTCAGTAGCTCAGGCAGCATCCGTGAGAAAAGAGTAGCCAACGTTTCAGGCTGAGACCCTTCATCAGGAATTGGAGGGGGGGAAGAGAGGGCCGAAGCCCTGTAATTGAGATAGGGGAGGGGGTTAGGGCCTAGAGGTGCTGGTGGAAAACCAATCAGAGGAAAGACAAAGGAGGAGGGGAGGGGATAAGCATGAAAGAACTGTAGAGATAAAGAAGCAGAAAGTTGAAAGGGGAGAGAGGCAGAGAGGGACCTGGGATAGGGGAAGGGGGAGGGGGAGGGAATTACCGGAAATTGGAGAATTCAATGTTCATACCACCAGGCTGGAGGCTACCCAGACGGTAGATGAGGTGTTGCTCCTCCAACCTGAGTTTGGCCTCATCATGGCAGTAGAGGAGGCCATGTATGGACTTATCTAGATGGGAATGAGAGGCAGAGTTGAAGTGGGTGGCAAACGGGAGGTCCTGTCTATTCCCTGTTCCTCCGTCTCTGCCACATTTGCTCCCAGGATGAGGCTTTTCATTCCAGGACTTCTCAAATGTCCTCTTTCTTTCAGGATCGTGGTTTCCCTTCTGGCGTCATCAAAGATGCCCTCACCCGCATCTCCTCCACTTCACCACAACAGGGACAGAGTTCCCCTTGTCCTCACCTACCACCCCACCAGCCTCCGTATCCAGCATATTATTCTCCGCAACTTCCACCACCTTCAACAGGACCACCAAGCACATATTTCTCTCCCTACACCTCTCAGCTTTTCGCAGGAATCATTCCCTCCGTGACTACCTGGCCCACACATCCCTCCCCACAGAACTCCCACCTGGCACTTATCCCTGCAAGCGCAAATGCTACACCTGTCCCCACACCTCCCCCTTATCACCATTCCGGGCCCCAGACAGTCCTTCCAGGTGAGGCAACACTTCACCTGCGAGTCTGCTGGAGTCGTCTATTGCATCCGGTGCTCCTGGTGAGGACTCCTCCACATCGGCGAGACCTGACGCAGATCGGGCACCTACGCTCCATCCATCACAATAGACAGGACCACCCGGTTGCCACCCACTTCAACTCTGCCTCTCATTCCCATCTAGATATGTCCATACATGGCCTCCTCTACTGCCATGATGAGGCCAAACTCAGGTTGGAGGAGCAACACCTCATCTACCGTCTGGGTAGCCTCCAGCCTGGTGGTATGAACATTGAATTCTCCAATTTCCTGTCATTTCCTCCCCCTCCCCCTTCCCCTATCTCAGGTCCCTCTCTGCCTCTCTCCCCTTTCAACTTTCTGCTTCTTTATCTCTACAGTTCTTTCATGCTTATCCCCTCCCCTCCCCCTTTATCTTTCCTCTGATTGGTTTTCCACCTGGCAGCTCTAGGCCCTACCCCCTCCCCTATCTCTATTACTGGGCTTCGGCCCTCTCTTCCCCCCCATTCCTGATGAAGGGTTTCGGCCCGAAACGTCGGCTACTCTTTTCTCACGGATGCTGCCTGACCTGCTGAGTTCTTCCAGCGTTGTGTACGTATTCTTTGATCCACAGCATCTGCAGTTGTATTTTTGTATCTCTCTACTGTGACGGATGTAATAATGGAGAAGCTTCATTAATCTATATGTTTTGGACTTGTCCGAATCTTGAAAAATATTGGAAGGAGGTTTTTCAAACTTTTTCCTTTCTTTTTAAAGTAATTTTTAAGCCTAACTGATTGGAAAGCTGAGCCTATTGGGCCTGAACACCTCCCTCTGTAACTGGATCCTAGACTTCCTGACTGGGAGACCTCAGTCAGTCTGGATCAGGAGCAGCATTTCCAACACCATCACACTGAGCACGGGGGCTCCCCAGGGTTGCGTGCTCAGTCCACTGCTGTTCACTGTGCTGACTCACAATTGTGCAGCAACACACAGCTCAAACCATATCATCAAGTTCGCCGATGACACGACCGTGGTGGGTCTCATCAGCAAGAACGACGAGTCAGCATACAGAGAGGAGGTGCAGCGGCTAACAGACTGGTGCAGAGCCAACAACCTGTCTCTTAATGTGAACAAAACAAAAGAGATAGTTGTTGACTTCAGGAGGGCACGGAGCGACCACTCCCCGCTGAACATCGATGGCTCCTCAGTAGAGATCGTAAACAGCACCAAATTTCTTGGTGTTCACCTGACGGAGAATCTCACCTGGTCCCTCAACACCAGCTCCATAGCAAAGAAAGCCCAGCAGCATCTCTACTTTTTGCGAAGGCTGAGGAAAGTCCATCTCCCACCCCCCATCCTCATCACATTCTACAGGGGTTGTATTGAGAGCATCCTGAGCAGCTGCATCACTTCCTGGTTCGGAAATTGCACCATCTTGGATCGCAAGACCCTGCAGCAGATAGTGAGGTCAGCTGAGAAGATCATTGGGGTCTCTCTTCCCGCCATCACGGACATTTACACTACACGCTGCATCCGCAAAGGAAACAGCATTATGAAGGACCTCATGCACCCCTCAAACAATCTCTTCTCCCTCCTGCCATGGGAAAAGGCTCTGAAGCATTTGGGCTCTCACAACCAGACTATGTAACAGTTTCTTCCCCCAAGCTATCAGACTCCTCAATACCCGAAGCCTGGACTGACACCTTGCCCTACTGTCCTGTTTATTATTTATTGTAATGCCTGCACTGTTTTTGTGCACTCTATGCAGTCCAGTGTAGGTCTGTATTCTAGTGTAGCTTTCTCTGTGTTGTTTTTGTTACGTGGTGAAAAACGTTGTCTCGTTTTCACTGTACACTGTACCAGCAGTTATGGTTGAAATGACAATAAAAATGACTTGACTTGACTTAACCCCTGACGGCCCTATTCAGTATTGTTGCAGGACAAGATATTAAGTTGAAGGCATCTGATTTAGATATTTTGGCCTTTAGCTCTCTTATAGCTAGGAGGATGCTTTTGTTTAAATGGAAAGATGTTCTTCCTCCGACTCATGCTCAATGGTTATACGACGTTATGTCATGTTTAGATGTAGAGAAGATTCGTTCTTCAATTTCTGAATCTCGTCAAGACTTTCAAACATTGTGGGGACCTTTTCTGAATTATTTTCAAAACCTTCAAATTGTTATTAAAATCTAAAGTTGTCTATTATTAATTTTTATTATATAAGAAGACATTTACCTTCTTTTCTCCTTAATGACCAGCTTCGGTCTTGGTAGAGGTTAGATTTCTTTTTCTTTTGTAATAAATTAGTATAGTTCAATATAACTATTGTTTAGCTTATATGAATATGGGGTAATGTAATTGCTATTATGAAAAGATATAATGTTATACACTTTCTGTACTCTGTATTTGTCTATGTAGAAAGTAATAAAAATATTGGAAAAGAAATCTCCCCTCATTCAACTTCAAAAGCACTTTGACCAGCAGCCAATCCAGACATCGAACATTTGGGAGGAGGGGATTTTCAATCAGGTTCGCTGCCCGAGTACACAAGGCAGTCGTGGGTTGCTAGAGTGAATTTTACAGATTTGACAGTGACCAATCAGTGTTTGAGATTGATTAGGGAGGGTGCTTTAAAGGAAGGCACAGTGGCCATTGTTTTAGCAGCTGCCTTCTCAGGGGACAGAGTGAGAGTGGTCAACTTGAGGCTTTAGCTCTTGGAGGCTTCAGTCAGAGGAAGTAAAGAGAAGAAAAGCTTGAGGTAAGGTTTTTTTCATCCCTCCTTTATATCTGCTCAGTCAGAACAGTGGAGATGCCAGGCAGGATAGTTGAATGCTCCTCTTGTGGGATGTGGGAAGGCAGGGAGACCTCCAGTGCTCCTGATGACAACAGCTGCAAGAAGTGCATCCAGCTGCAGCTTCTAACAATCGGTATTAAGGTGTTGGAGCTGATACTGGATGAGCTCTGGATCATTCAGGAAGCTGAAGGGGCGATAGATAAGACATATGGGGAGGTAGTTACATCCAAGGTGCTTGACACAGGAAACTGTCTGATAGGCAGGATGGCAAAAGAGGTTAAGTAGCCAGTCCAGAATACCCCTGTGTCCATACACAAAAATACAACTGCAGATGCTGTGGATCAAAGAATATGTACACAACGCTGGAAGAACTCAGCAGGTCAGGCAGCATCTGTGAGAAAAGAGTAGCCAATGTTTCAGGTTGAGACCCTTCCATCAGGAATGGGGGGGGGGGGAAGAGAGGGCCGTAGCCCAGTAATAGAGATAGGAGAGGGGGAAGGGCTAGAGGCGCCAGGTGGAAAACCAATCAGAGGAAAGATAAAGGGGGAGGGGGAGGGGATAAGCATGAAAGAACTGTAGAGATAAAGCAGCAGAAAGTTGAAAGGGGAGAGAGGCAGAGAGGGACCTGGGATAGGGGAAGGAGGAGGAGGAGGGAATTACCGGAAATTGGAGAATTCAATGTTCATACCACCAGGCTGGAGGCTACCCAGACGGTAGATGAGGTGTTGTTCCTCCAACCTGAGTTTGGCCTCATCATGGCAGTAGAGGAGGCCATGTATGGACATATCTAGATGGGAATGAGAGGCAGAGTTGAAGTGAGTGGCAACCGGGAGGTCCTGTCTATTGTGACAGACAATCTGTGTCCCCCAATCTGCGTCGGATCTTGCCGATGTAGAGGAGGCCGCATCGGGAGCACCGGATGCAATAGATGACTCCAGCAGACTCACAGGTGAAGTGTTGCCTCACCTGGAAGCCCGGAATGGTGGTAAGTGGGGGGGAGGTGTGGGGACAGGTGTAGCATTTGCGCTTGCAGGGATAAGTGCCAGGTGGGAGTTCTGTGGGGAGGGACGTGTGGACCAGGTAGTCATGGAGGGAACGATCCCTGTGAAAAGCTGAGAGGGGTAGGGAGGGAATGATGTGCTGGGTGGTGGGGTCCTGTTGAAGGTGGCGGAAGTTGCGGAGGATAATGTGTTGGATCTGGAGGCTGGTGGGGTGGTAGGTGAGGACAAGGGGAACCCTGTCCCTGTTGTTGTGACGGGAGGATGGGTGAGGGCTGAAGTGTGGGAGGTGGAGGAGATGCGGGTGAGGGCATCTTTGATGACGCCAGAAGTGAGGCCAGAACTAGGAAGGTTATACAGTTTAACACGTGGCTAAGGAGTTGGAGCAGGAGGAAGGGCATAAAATTTTTGGATCATTGGGCTCTCTTCCAGGGAAGGTGGGACCTGTACAGAAGGGACAGTTTGCACCTGAACTGGAGGGGTTTAAACCAGAGTTGCAGGGGGATGGAAACCAGAGGGGCAAAACAGTTAGTGGAGAGGTTGAGGAGGCAGATGTTGATCACTTTCCCCTAAGGGTTCTTTACCTTAAGCCCTCTAATCAATTTTGGTTCATTACACAACACCAGTCCAGAATAACTGATCCCCTAGTGGGCTCAACCATGAGCTGCTCTAAAAAGCCACCTCGTAGGCACTCCAGAAATCCCCTTTCCTGTAATCCAGCACCAATCTGATTTTCTTGATCTATCTACCTGCATATTGAAATCTCCCATGACTATTGTAACATTGCCCTTTTGGCATGTATTTTCTATTTCCCGTTGTAATTTGTGGACCACATCCTAACTACTGTTTGGGACTCTGTATAAAACTCCCATCAGGGTCTTTTAACTCTTGCAGTTCCTTAGATCTATCCACAATGATTCAACACCTTCTGACCCCATGTCATCTCTTTCTAATGATTTGATTACATTTTTTACCGACAGAGCACCACTGCCCCCTCTGCCTTCCTGCCTGTCCTTTTGATACAATGTGTATCCTTGGACATTAAGCTCCCAGCAATAATCTTCTTTCAGCCATGACTCAGTGATGCCTACAACATCATACCTGCCAATCTGTAACTGTGCTGCAAGTTCATCTACCTTGTTCCACATACTGCATGCATTCAAATACAACACCTTCAATGCTTTTTGAATCTGTCCACCTTTTATGTTGTAACTCATCCTGTTGACTGCAATTTTGCCCTGTCAACAGCCTTTCCACAATACACATCACCTCTGTTTGTAATCTAGCTACCTCATCTTCAGCACTATTATCCACCCTTTCTCCAATACTTTTTGCATTGAAATGCAGGCAGCTCAGGACACTAGGTGTACCTTTTGATTTCTAACTTTATCTGAGGTCTTACCAACATTTGCCTCCTTAAACCCTCCACTAACTGTTCTGGCACTCTGGTTGCCAACCCCCTGCAACTCTAGTTTAAAACCCACTGTGCAGCATTAACAAAGCTTCCCACTAGGATATTAGTCCCCTTCCAGTTCAGGGGAACACGGTCCCTTCTGTACAGTTCTCACCTTCCCTGGAAGAGAGCACAGTGATCCAAGAATCTTATGCCCTCTCTCCTACACCAATTCCTTAGCCACATTTTAAACTATAATCTTCCTAGCTGTGGCCTCATAAGCACGAGGCACGGGAGATCACCAAGATCACAACCCTGGAGGTCCTGCCCTCTAATTTAGCACCTAACAAAGGTTTTTTTTCAGAAATATAAAGAGCTAAAGCGAGACGAGAGTGGATATTGGACATCAGGAAAATGACACTGGAGAGGTAGTAATTGGGACAAAGAAATGGCAGAGGAACTTAACAAGTATTTTGTATCAGTCTTCATTAGAGATATGCCAGGTAGTTGAGAGTGTCAGGAGACAGAATGAGTGTAGTTGCTATTACTAGAGAGAAGGTGCTTGGGAAATTGAAGGTTGATATGTGGACCAGATGGACTACACCCCAGGGTTCTGAAAGAGGTGGCTGAAGAGATTGTGGAGGCATTATTAAAGATCTTTCAAGAATCACTAGATTCTGGAATGGTTCTGGAGGACTGAAAAATTGCAATTATTACTCCACTCTTTAAGAAGGGAAGGAGGCAGAATGAAGGAAATTATAGACCAGTTAGCCTGACTTCAGTGGTTGGAAAGATTATGTAGTCCATAATTAAGGATGAGGTTTCAGAGTACTTGGAGGCGCATGATAAAATATGGCTAAAGTCAGCATGGTTTCCTTACGGAGAAATCTTCCCTGACAAATTCTTGGAGGAAGTAACAGGCAGAATAGACAAAGGAGAGTCAATGGATGTTTACTTGTATTTTCAGAAGTCATTTGACAAGGTGCCACACACGAGGCTGCTAATCAAGAGCCCATGGTATTTGTCACAAGCATGGACTCAGCAGCACAGTAAATACAGCAATTGAGGTGAATATGCATGTGTCAGTTAATTATTATTTCATTGTGATAGTATTTAACTCCATTCATTCCGTTGTAGTACTTGCTGACTTGGACATGGCAATGCTTTGCTGCCTGTCTGCATTCTGCCTTCCCTAAGAAATTGGACTGTCGAGTCAACTGATTCTGCAGACTAGTGGTATTCATTTTATTCTTAGTTGTTCTTTTCAGCCGCAGTATAGGCTTCGTCTTCCATTTGAGTGTTTTAGCTAACGGCCCTGTTTGCCCTGGCGTTTATTGTTTTCTTTTCCCTTTAACATTGTTCGCATTAAAGTCTGTAAACTATTGACCTTCTTCAGTGTCCTTCACTCCGCACTTGGGCTATATCTGAACCTGGGGTGACAGCACGTCTCGACCACACAAACATGGACCTGGCAGAGTGAGGGCAGCTGACCTTGGCCATGAGATTCGTTCGTCAGAGTGATTCGTCAAGGATTCGTCAATTCCAATATTCCGTTGGAATTCCTATGTATAAACTTGTTTCTGTTTCCATCGTGACAGAAGGATCTTGCCAAGTAATGTTATTGGAGAGATTGAGAATCCCGGATGGTCTGTTGCCTCCTTGGTCCCAGGGTCTGCGATATCTCGGATCGAGTTCTTGGTATTCTCAAGAGGGAGGGTGAGCAGCTGGATATCGTGGTCCATGTAGGGACTAATGACGTGGTAGGAAGAGTGAGGAGGTCCTGAAAGGTGAGTTTAGGGAGTTAGGCACCAAGTTAAAGGACAGGACCTCCAGGATAGCAATCTCAGGATTGCTACCAGTACTACGTGCAGGCGGGTTTAGAACTAGTAAGATAGCGCAGATCAACACATGGCTGAAGACATGCTGCAGGAGGGAGGGCTTCAGATTTATAGATACTTGGGCAGTTTTCCAGGGAAGGTTGGACCTGTTCCGGTGGGACGGTTTACATCAGAACTGGAGGGGGACAAATATTCTTGCAGATAGGTTTGCTAGAGAGGCTCCAGTGGATTTAAACTAGATACGGGGGTGTGGAGGGGAACCAGAGTGAAGGGACAGATGTATGGGAGAAGGAAGAAAATGAAGATAGTAAAGTCGTTTGCACTGTTAGTGATAAATAGAGAGTAAGAGGTGGAGAAGTTCTTAAATACATTTATTTTAATGCTAGGAGCATGTAAGAAAGGTGGATGAGCTTAGAGCATGGATTGATACCTGGAAATATGATGTTGTAGCTATTAGTGAAACATGGTTGCAGGAGGGGTGTGATTGTCAACTAAATATTCCTGGATTTCGTTGCTTCAGGTGTGATAGAATCAGAGGAACAAGAGGGGGAGGTGTTGAATTGCTTGTCAGAGAAAATATTACAGTGATGCTCTGGCAGGATAGATTAGACGGCTCATCTAGGGAGACTGTTTGGGTGAAATTGAGGAATGGGAAATGTGTAAAACACTTACAGACCACCTAATGGGGAGCAAGAATTGGAGGAGCAAATTTGCAAGGAGATAGCAGATATTTGTAGGAAACACAGGGTTGTGATTGTGGGAGATTTTAATTTTCCACACATAGAATGGAAAGGCCATATTGTAAAAGGGCTGGATGGTTTGGAGTTTGTAAAATGTATGCAGGATAGTTTTTTGCAGCAATACATAGAGGTACTGACTAGAGAAGGGGCAGTGTTGGATCTCCTGTTAGGGATTGAGATAGGTCAGGTGACGGAGGTATGTGTTGGGGAGCACTTCGAATCCAGTGATCACAACGCCATTAGTTTCAATATAATTATGGAGAAGAATAGGACTGGACCCAGGGTTGAGATTTTTGATTGGAGAAAGGCTAACTTTGAGGAGATGCGAAAGGATTTAGAAGGAGTGGATTGGGACAATGTTTTATGGGAAGGATGTAATAGAGAAATGAAGGTAATTTAAAGGTAAAATTTTGAGGGTACAGGATCCTTATGTTCCCGTTAGGTTGAAAGGAAAGGTTAAAAGTTTGAGAGAGCCATGGTTTTCAAGGGATATTGGAAACTTGGTTCAGAAAAAGAGAGACATCTGCAATAAATATAGGCAGCATGGAGTAAATGAGGTGCGCGAGGAATATAAAGAATGTAAGAAGAATCTTAAGGAAGTAATTAGAAAAGCTAAAAGAAGATATGAGGTTGCTTTGCAAGTAAGGTGAAAATAAATCCAAAGGGTTTCTACAGTTATACTAATAGCAAAAGGATAGTGAGCGATAAAATTGGTCCCTTAGAGAATCAGAGTGGACAGCTATGTGTGGAGCCAAAAGAGATGGGGGGAGATTTTGAACAATTTCTTTTCTTTGGTATTCACTAAGGAGAAGGATATTGAATTGAGTAAGGTAAGGGAAACAAGTAGGGAAGTTATGGAAACTATGATGATTAAAGAGGAGGAAGTACTGGCGCTTTTAAGGAATATAAAAGTGGATAAATCTCCAGATCCTGACAGGATATTCCCTAGGACCTTGAGAGAATTTAGTGTAGAAATAGCATGGGCTCTGACAGAACTATTTCAAATGTCATTAGAAATGGGGATGGTGTTGGAGGATTGGCATATTATTCATGTGGTTCCATTGTTTAAAAAGGGTTCGAAGAGTAAACCTAGCAATTATTGGCCTGTAAATTTGATGTCAGTGGTGGGTAAATTAATGGGAAGTATTCTTAGAGATGATATATATAATTATCTGGATAGACAGGGTCTGATTAGGAACAGTCAACATGGATTTGTGTGTGGAAGGTCATGTTTGACCAATTTTATTGAATTTTTTGAAGTTGTTACTAGGAAAGTTGATGAGGGTAAAGCAGTGGATGTTGTCTATATGAACTTCAGTAAGGCCTTTGACAAGGTTCCACATGGAAGGTTAGTTAGGAAGGTTCAATCATTAGATATTAATATTGAAGTAGTAAAATGGATTCAACAGTGGCTAGATGGGAGATGCCAGAGAGTAGTGGTGGATAACTTTGTCAGGTTGGAGGTAAGTGACTAGTGGTGTGCCTCAGGGATCTATATCGGGTCCGATGTTGTTTGTCATATACATTAATGATTGGATTAATAAGTTGGATTAATAAGTAGGGAGGTTATGGAAACTATGATAATTAAAGAGGAGGAAGTATTGGCGCTTTTAAGGAATATAAAAGTGGATAAATCTCCAGATCCTGACAGGATATTCCCTAGGACCTTGAGGGAATTTAGTGTAGAAATAGCATGGGCTCTGACAGAAATATTAATAAATTGGATTAATAAGTATGCAGGTGATACTAAGATCGGTGGTGTTGTAGATAATGAAGTAGGTTTTCAAAGCTTGCAGAGAGATTTAGGCCAGTTAGAAGAATGGGCTGAAAGATGGCAGATGGAGTTTAATGCTGATAAGTGTGAGGTGCTACATTTTGGTAGGAATAATCAAAATAGGACATACATGTAAATGCTAGGGAATTGAAGAATGCAGTAGAATAGAGTGATCTAGGAATAATGACGCATAGTTCCCTGAAGGTGGAATCTCATGTGGATAGGGTGGTGAAGAAAGCTTTTGGTATGCTGGCCTTCATAAATCAGAGCGTTGAGTATAGGAGTTGGGATGTAATGTTAAAATTGTACAAGGCATTGGTAAGGCCAAATTTGGAGTATTGTGTACAGTTCTGGTTACTGAGTTATAGGAAAGATGTCAACAAAATAGAGAGTACAGAGAAGATTTACTAGAATGTTACCTGGGTTTCAGCACCTAAGTTACAGAGAAAGGTTGAACAAGTTAGGTCTTTATTCTTTGGAGCATAGAAGGGTGAGGGGGGACTTGATAGAGGCATTTGAAGTTATGAGGCGGATAGATAGAGTTGACGTGGATAGGCTTTTTCCATTGAGAGTAGGGGAGATTCAAACAAGAGGACATGAGTTGAGATTTAAGGGGCAAAAGTTTAGGAGTAACATGAGGAGGAACTTCTGTACTCAGGGAGTGGTAGCTGTGTGGAATGAGCTTCCAGTAGAAGTGGTAGAGGCAGGTTCGATATTGTCATTTAAAGTAAAATTGGATAGGTATATGGACAGGAGAGGAATGGAGGGTTATGGGCTGAGTGCAGATCGGTGGGACTAGGTGAGAGTAAGCGTTCAGCATGGACTAGAAGGGCCAAGATGGCCTGTTTCCATGCTGTAATTGTTATATGGTTATAAGGCATTGGTCAGACAACACTGAGTATTGTGAGCAGTTTTGGTCCCCTTATTTAAGAAAATATATGCTGGCATTGGAGAGGGTCCAGAGGAGGTTCATGAAAATGATTTTGGGAATGAAAGGGTTAATGCATGTTGAATGTTTGATGGCTCTGGATTTGTACTCACTGGAGTTTAGAGGAATGAGGGGGGATCTCATTGAAACCTATCATATCTTGAAGTGGATGTCCAGAGGATATTTCCTAGAGTGGGTAAATCTAGGACCAGAGAGTACAGCATCAGAATAGAAGGATGTCCATTCAGAACTGAATTGAATTTCAGTTTATTGTCATTTAGAAACCACAACTTCAATGCAGTTAAAAAATGAGACAACTTTCCTCCAGGATGATATCACAAAAGCTCACGACAAAACAGACTACACCAGAAAATCCACATAACGTTTGGCAATCCCCAAATCCAGAGTCCAGAGAGGCTGATGCGTATTAATATCACGCTACCATCTTAGCGCGTTCCCCGGAAAGGAGCTTCAATCCCACCAGACAACACAAGACTACCCAGACACAACAAGTCAGGAGACCAATTCTACCACCCAACAAACCAATAACTAAAGCTACAAGACCTACACAAAATCACATAGTTACAACAATAATACCATTATTGATAAAAAACAGACCATGGGCACAGTAAAAATAGTCCAAAAATATTAAAAGACTATAAGTTCAAAAGAAACTATCATACAGTTTTCACAAGTCCTCAGGGTTCTGATAGACTCGTCATCCCACGCAGGCGGCAGAAGGGAATACCCCTGCTATGGACTTCCAAGGCTGGACCCAGCCTCGCAGACGCAGCACACAGTAAAAGTGCCCTAACTCTCAGTCCGTCGAATCTCCGAGCCTCCCACCATCTCCTCCGGCACAGCCTCTCTGAGTACCATTCTCTGCTGAGCGCACTACGACGTCCCCGCCACCGGCCACCAGCAACTCAACCCCGAGGACTGGGGGCCCATTGTTCCCAGCAGAGACCCGGACCTCACAACAGCAGTAGCAATGGAGAAGGCCTTCTTGGAGATTTCCGGATGTTCTTCTGTGCTCCCACGTCCATTTTTCATCAGATTATGATTGTGCATGGTACCCTGCTTGACAAGTAACAGATATTAACTCTGGAGCAGCCGCTGCAAACTGCATCGTGGCAGAGATGAGAAGGAATTTTAGTCAGAAGGTGACGAATGCGTGGGACTGATTGCTAAGGTGGCTGTGGAGGCCAAGTCATTGAGTGCATTTAAAGCAGAGGTTGATAGTTTTTTTGTTAGTCAGGTGTCAAAGATTAGGGGAGAAGGCAGGAGAATGGGGTTGAGAGGGATGATAAATCAGCCATGACGGAATGGTGGAGCAGACTTGATGGGCTGAATGGCCTAATTCTGCTCCTGTGTCTCATGATCTTATGGACATTCTTCCACGTTCCAGAGAAGAAGTCCTAACCTATTTGACCTTTCCCTAAAACTCAGGTCCTCATACCTGGCAACATCCTTGTAAATTTTCTCTGTACTCTTTCAATCTTATTGATACCTCTCCTGCTTAGGTGACAAGTGAAATATTTAAGGGGAACTTGAGGTAAAACCTGCACTCAGAGTTGTTGAGTGTGTGGAATGAGCTACCCGGGGAAGTGGAGGATGTGGTTTCAGTTTTAACACCTAGGAGAAGTTTGAATAGGTCCAGGACTGAGAGAGGTACAGAGGGCTATGGTGCAGGTGCAGGTAGGTGGGACTAGGCAGAAGACCAGTTTAGCATGGACTGGTTGGGCTGAAAGACCTCTTTCTGTGCGATCATACTTTCTGACTTTAGGGGAATATAGAGGAGATAGAGCAGGGTGGGGTTACGATGCTGTCATCCTTAAGCTTACATTCTGCAGCTCAGCCATGTCTGTGATTTCATCATAGAACCTCTCTCCGCTGCCATTCCTGGCCATGTAATCACCGAAGAAGAGAAGGCGCATGTCATCATCACTGATGTCTCTTGCGATACCCACGTGGTGGAACATGTTGTTGATTTTCTCCCTGAACTGTCTCTGCACCACGTTCTGAGGGGGAGAAAGCAAATTCAATACAATTGTCCAGAAAGACGAGCCCAGCCACGGACAGCGGGATTTGGGAACCATGAGCCCAGTCGTAGACGTAGTGGGATTCGGGAACCTCGAGCCCAGCTGGAGACCTAGTGGGATTTGGGAACTACGAGCCCTGTCGTGGATTTAGCGAGTTTGGGAAACACGAGCCCAGTCATGGACTTAGTGGGATTAGGGAACCACGAGCCCAGTCGTGGACTTATTGGGATTTGGGAACTACGAGCCCAGTCGTGGACTTAGTGGGATTTGGGAACTAGGAGCCCAGTCGTGGATTTAGTGGAATTAGGGAACCACGAGCCCTGTCGTGGACTTAGTGGGATTGGGGAACCACGAGCCCAGTCATGGATTTAGTGGGATTTGGGAATCACGAACCCAGCTGGAGA
The DNA here is from genome assembly GCF_030144855.1 of Hypanus sabinus. Lineage (NCBI taxonomy): Eukaryota > Metazoa > Chordata > Chondrichthyes > Myliobatiformes > Dasyatidae > Hypanus > Hypanus sabinus. The sequence continues at coordinate 66,536,563 of NC_082718.1, read as the reverse complement.
CCTAGTGGGATTTGGGAACCACGAGCCCAGTCGTGGACTTAGTGGGATTTGGGAACCACGAGCCCAGCTGGAGACTTAGTGGGATTTGGGAACCACGAGCCCAGTCGTGGACTTAGTGGGATTTGGGAACCACGAACCCTGTCGTGGACTTAGTGGGGTTTGGGAACCACGAGCCCTGTCATGGACTTAGTGGGATTTGGGAACTACGAGCCCAGCTGGAGACCTAGTGGGATTTGGGAACTACGAGCCCAGTCATGGATTTAGTGGGATTGGGGAACCACAAGCCCAGTCATGGATTCAGTGGGATTTGGGAACTATGAGCCCTGTCGTGGATTTAGCGGGATTAGAGAACCACGAGCCCAGCTGCAGAGACTTAGTGGGATTTGGGACCCAGGAGCCCAGCTGTGGAGACTTAGGGGGATTTGGGAACTAGGAACCCAGTCATGGACTTATTGGGATTTGGGAACTACGAGCTCAGTCGTGGATTTAGCGGGATTAGGGATCCACGAGCCCAGTTGTGGATTTAGTGGGATTTGGGAACTATGAGCCCTGTCGTGGATTTAGCGGGATTAGAGAACCACGAGCCCAGCTGTGAAGACTTAGTGGGTTTTGGAAAGCACGAGCCCAGTCGTGGAATAAGTGGGATTTGGAACCCACGAGCCCAGTCATGGATTTAGTGGGATTTGGGAACCATGAGCCCAGTTGTGGACTTCATGGGATTTAGGAACCACGAGCCCAGCAGTGGAGACTTAGTGGGATTTGGGAACTAGGAGCCCAGTCGTGGACTTAGTGCGATTAGGGAACCACGAGCCCAGTCGTGGACTTAGTGGGATTTGGGAACCACGAGCCCTGTCGTGGACTTAGTGGGGTTTGGGAACCACGACCCTGTCATGGACTTAGTGGGATTTGGGAACTACGAGCCCAGCTGGAGACATAGTGGGATTTGGGAACTACGAGCCCAGTCATGGATTTAGCGGGATTAGAGAACCACGAGCCCAGCTGCAGAGACTTAGTGGGATTTGGGACCCAGGAGCCCAGCTGTGGAGACTTATTGGGATTTGGGAACTACGAGCTCAGTCGTGGATTTAGCGGGATTAGGGATCCACGAGCCCAGTTGTGGATTTAGTGGGATTTGGGAACCACGAGCCCAGTCGTGGACTTATTGGGATTTGGGAACTACAAGCCCAGCTGGAGATTTAGTGGGATTTGGGAACTATGAGCCCAGTCATGGATTTAGCAGGATTAGGGAACTACGAGCCCAGCTGTGAAGACTTAGTGGGATTAGGGAAACACGAGCTCAGCTGGAGCCCTAGAGGGAGTTGGGAACTACGAGCCCAGTCGTGGATTTAGTGGGATTTGGGAACCACGAGCCCAGCTGTGGAGACTTAATGGGATTTGGGAACTACGAGCCCAGTCGTGGACTTAGTGGGATTTGGGAACCACGAGTCCCGTCGTAGATTTAGCGCGATTAGGGAACCACGAGCCCAGTCATGGATTTATTGGGATTTGGGAACTACAAGCCCAGCTGGAGACTTAGTGGGATTTGGGAACTGCGAGCCCAGTCGAGGATTTAGCGGGATTAGGGAACTATGAGCCCAACTGTGGAGACTTAGTGGGATTTGGGAACCACGAGCCCAGCTGTGGAGACTTAGTGTGATTAGGGAACCACGAGCCCAGCTGGAGCCCTGGGGGGATTTGGGAACTACGAGCCCAGTTGTGGATTTAGCGGGATTAGGGAACCACGAGCCCAGCTGTGAAGACTTTTCGGGATTAGGGAACAATGAGCCCAGCTGGAGACCTAGTGGGATTTGGGAACTACGAGCCCAGTCATGGATTTAGTGGGATTGGGGAACCACGAGCCCAGTCATGGATTTAGCGGGATTAGAGAACCACGAGCCCAGCTGCAGAGACTTAGTGGGATTTGGGACCCAGGAGCCCAGCTGTGGAGACTTATTGGGATTTGGGAACTACGAGCTCAGTCGTGGATTTAGCGGGATTAGGGATCCACGAGCCCAGTTGTGGATTTAGTGGGATTTGGGAACCACGAGCCCAGTCGTGGACTTATTGGGATTTGGGAACTACAAGCCCAGCTGGAGATTTAGTGGGATTTGGGAACTATGAGCCCAGTCATGGATTTAGCAGGATTAGGGAACTACGAGCCCAGCTGTGAAGACTTAGTGGGATTAGGGAAACACGAGCTCAGCTGGAGCCCTAGAGGGAGTTGGGAACTACGAGCCCAGTCGTGGATTTAGTGGGATTTGGGAACCACGAGCCCAGCTGTGGACTTAGTGGGATTTGGGAACTACGAGTCCTGTCGTGGATTTAGCGGGATTAGGGAACCACGAGCCCAGCTGTGGAGACTTAATGGGATTTGGGAACTACGAGCCCAGTCGTGGACTTAGTGGGATTTGGGAACCACGAGTCCCGTCGTAGATTTAGCGCGATTAGGGAACCACGAGCCCAGTCATGGATTTATTGGGATTTGGGAACTACAAGCCCAGCTGGAGACTTAGTGGGATTTGGGAACTGCGAGCCCAGTCGAGGATTTAGCGGGATTAGGGAACTATGAGCCCAACTGTGGAGACTTAGTGGGATTTGGGAACCACGAGCCCAGCTGTGGAGACTTAGTGTGATTAGGGAACCACGAGCCCAGCTGGAGCCCTGGGGGGATTTGGGAACTACGAGCCCAGTTGTGGATTTAGCGGGATTAGGGAACCACGAGCCCAGCTGTGAAGACTTTTCGGGATTAGGGAACAATGAGCCCAGCTGGAGACCTAGTGGGATTTGGGAACTATGAGCCCAGTTGTGGATTTAGCGGGATTTGGGAACTACAAGCCCAGCTGGAGACTTAGTGGGATTTGGGAACTACGAGCCCAGTTGTGGATTTAGTGGGATTTGGGAACCATGAGCCCAGCTGTGAAGACTTTTTGGGATTAGGGAACCACGAGCCCAGCTGGAGACCTAGTGGGATTTGGGAACTATGAGCCCAGTCATGGACTTAGTGGGATTTGGGAACTACGAGCCCAGTTGGGGATTTAGCGGGATAGTGGAACCACGAGCACAGTCGTGGACTTAGTGGGATTTAGGAACCACGAGCCCAGTCGTGGACTTAGTGGGATTTGGGAACCACGAGCCCAGTCGTGGATTTAGCGGGATCTGGGAACTACGATCCCAGTCCTGGATTTAGTGGGATTTGGGAACCACGAGCCCAGTCGTGGACTTAGTGGGATTTGGGAACCACAAGCCCAGTCGTGGACTTTGTGGGATTTGGAACTACGAGCCCAGCTGGAGACCCAGTGGGATTTGGGAACTACGAGCCCAGTCGTGGATTTAGTGGAATTAGGGAACCACGAGCCCAGCAGTGGACATAGTGGGATTTGGGAATCACGAGCCCAGCTGGAGACCTAGTGGGATTTGGGAACCACGAGCCCAGTCGTGGACTTAGTGGGATTTGGGAACCACGAGCCCTGTCGTGGACTTAGTGGGGTTTGGGAACTATGAGCCCAGCTGGAGACCTAGTGGGATTTGGGAACTACGAGCCCAGCTGGAGACCTAGTGGGATTTGGGAACTATGAGCCCAGTCGTGGATTTAGTGGGATTGGGGAACCACGAGCCCAGTCATGAATTTAGTGGGATTTGGGAATCACGAGCCCAGCTGGAGACCTAGTGGGATTTGGGAACTATGAGCCCTGTCGTGGATTTAGTGTGATTAGAGAACCACGAGCCCAGCTGCAGAGACTTAGTGGGATTTGGGAACCACGAGCCCAGCTGTGGAGTCATAGGGGGATTTGGGACCCAGGCGCCCAGCTGTGGAGACTTAGGGGGATTTGGGAACTAGGAACCCAGTCATGGACTTATTGGGATTTGGGAACTACGAGCTCAGTCTTGGATTTAGCGGGATTAGGGATCCACGAGCCCAGTTGTGGATTTAGTGGGATTTGGGAACCACGAGCCCAGTCATGGACTTATTGGGATTTGGGAACTACGAGCCCAGCTGGAGATTTAGTGGGATTTGGGAACTATGAGCCCAGTCATGGATTTAGCGGGATTAGGGAACTACGAGCCCAACTATGGAGACTTAGTGGGATTTGGGAACCACGAGCCCAGCTGAGAAGACTTAGTGGGATTAGGGAAACACGAGCTCAGCTGGAGCCCTAGAGGGATTTGGGAACCACAAGCCCAGTCGAGGATTTTACGGGATTTGGGAACTACGAGCCCAGTCGTGGATTTAGCGGGATTAGGGAACTATGAGCCCAACTGTGGAGACTTAGTGGGATTTGGGAACCACGAGCCCAGCTGTGGAGACTTAGTGTGATTAGGGAACCATGAGCCCAGCTGGAGCCCTGGGGGGATTTGGGAACTACGAGCCCAGTTGTGGATTTAGCGGGATTAGGGAACCACGAGCCCAGCTGTGAAGACTTAGTGGGATTAGGGAAACACGAGCTCAGCTGGAGCCCTAGAGGGATTTGGGAAACACAAGCCCAGTCGAGGATTTTACGGGATTTGGGAACTACGAGCCCAGTCGTGGATTTAGCGGGATTAGGGAACTATGAGCCCAACTGTGGAGACTTAGTGGGATTTGGGAACCACGAGCCCAGCTGTGGAGACTTAGTGTGATTAGGGAACCATGAGCCCAGCTGGAGCCCTGGGGGGATTTGGGAACTACGAGCCCAGTTGTGGATTTAGCGGGATTTGGGAACCACGAGCCCAGCTGAGAAGACTTAGTGGGATTAGGGAAACACGAGCTCAGCTGGAGCCCTAGAGGGATTTGGGAACCACAAGCCCAGTCGAGGATTTTACGGGATTTGGGAACTACGAGCCCAGTCGTGGATTTAGCGGGATTAGGGAACTATGAGCCCAACTGTGGAGACTTAGTGGGATTTGGGAACCACGAGCCCAGCTGTGGAGACTTAGTGTGATTAGGGAACCATGAGCCCAGCTGGAGCCCGGGGGGGATTTGGGAACTACGAGCCCAGTTGTGGATTTAGCGGGATTAGGGAACCACGAGCCCAGCTGTGAAGACTTTTCGGGATTAGGGAACAACGAGCCCAGCTGGAGACCTAGTGGGATTTGGGAACTATGAGCCCAGTTGTGGATTTAGCGGGATTTGGGAACTACAAGCCCAGCTGGAGACTTAGTGGGATTTGGGAACTACGAACCCAGTTGTGGATTTAGTGGGATTTGGGAACCATGAGCCCAGCTGTGAAGACTTTTTGGGATTAGGGAACCACGAGCCCAGCTGGAGACCTAGTGGGATTTGGGAACTACGAGCCCAGTCATGGACTTAGTGGGATTTGGGAACTACGAGCCCAGTTGTGGATTTAGCGGGATAGAGGAACCACGAGCACAGTCGTGGACTTAGTGGGATTTAGGAACCACGAGCCCAGCAGTGGAGACTTAGTGGGATTTGGGAACTGGGAGCCCAGTCGTGGACTTAGTGGGATTTGGAAATCACGAGCCCAGACGTGGAATAAGTGGGATTTAGGAACCACGAGCCCAGTCGTGGACTTAGTGGGTTTTGGAAAGCACGAGCCCAGTCGTGGAATAAGTGGGATTTGGAACCCACGAGCCCAGTCATGGATTTAGTGGGATTTGGGAACTACGAGCCCAGCTGGAGACTTAGTGGGATTTGGGAACCACGAGCCCAGCTGGAGACCTAGTGGGATTTGGGAACTACGAGCCCTGTCGTGGATTTAGCGGGATTATGGAACCACGAGCCCAGTCATGGATATAGTGGGATTTGAGAACCACGAGCCCAGTCATGGATTTAGTGGGATTTGGGAACCACGAGCCCAGTCGTGGACTTATTGGGATTTGGGAACCACGAGCCCAGTCGTGGACTTATTGGGATTTGGGAACCACGAGCCCAGTTGTGGACTTAGTGGGATTTGGAACTACGAGCCCAGCTGGAGACCCAGTGGGATTTCGGAACTACGAGCCCAGTTGTGGATTTAGTGGAATTAGGGAACCACGAGCCCAGCTGGCGACCTTGTGGGATTTGGGAACTACGAGCCCAGTCGTGGATTTAGTGGGATTTGGGTACAACGAGCCCAGCTGGCGACCTTGTGGGATTTGGGAACCACAAACCCAGTCGTGGATTTAGTGGGATTTGGGTAGAACGAGCCCAGCTGGCGGCCTTGTGGGATTTGGGAACTATGAGCCCTGTCGTGGATTTAGCGGGATTAGAGAACCACGAGCCCAGCTGTGAAGACTTAGTGGGATTTGGGAACCACGAGCCCAGCTGAGAAGACTTAGTGGGATTAGGGAAACACAAGCTCAGCTGGAGCCCTAGAGGGATTTGGGAACCACAAGCCCAGTCGAGGATTTTACGGGATTTGGGAACTACGAGCCCAGTCGTGGATTTAGCGGGATTAGGGAACTATGAGCCCAACTGTGGAGACTTAGTGGGATTTGGGAACCACGAGCCCAGCTGTGGAGACTTAGTGTGATTAGGGAGCCCTGGGGGGATTTGGGAACTACGAGCCCAGTTGTGGATTTAGCGGGATTAGGGAACCACGAGCCCAGCTGTGAAGACTTAGTGGGATTAGGGAAACACGAGCTCAGCTGGAGCCCTAGAGGGATTTGGGAAACACAAGCCCAGTCGAGGATTTTACGGGATTTGGGAACTACGAGCCCAGTAGTGGATTTAGCGGGATTAGGGAACTATGAGCCCAACTGTGGAGACTTAGTGGGATTTGGGAACCACGAGCCCAGCTGTGGAGACTTAGTGTGATTAGGGAACCATGAGCCCAGCTGGAGCCCTGGGGGGATTTGGGAACTACGAGCCCAGTTGTGGATTTAGCGGGATTTGGGAACCACGAGCCCAGCTGAGAAGACTTAGTGGGATTAGGGAAACACGAGCTCAGCTGGAGCCCTAGAGGGATTTGGGAACCACAAGCCCAGTCGAGGATTTTACGGGATTTGGGAACTACGAGCCCAGTCGTGGATTTAGCGGGATTAGGGAACTATGAGCCCAACTGTGGAGACTTAGTGGGATTTGGGAACCACGAGCCCAGCTGTGGAGACTTAGTGTGATTAGGGAACCATGAGCCCAGCTGGAGCCCTGGGGGGATTTGGGAACTACGAGCCCAGTTGTGGATTTAGCGGGATTAGGGAACCACGAGCCCAGCTGTGAAGACTTTTCGGGATTAGGGAACAACGAGCCCAGCTGGAGACCTAGTGGGATTTGGGAACTATGAGCCCAGTTGTGGATTTAGCGGGATTTGGGAACTACAAGCCCAGCTGGAGACTTAGTGGGATTTGGGAACTACGAACCCAGTTGTGGATTTAGTGGGATTTGGGAACCATGAGCCCAGCTGTGAAGACTTTTTGGGATTAGGGAACCACGAGCCCAGCTGGAGACCTAGTGGGATTTGGGAACTACGAGCCCAGTCATGGACTTAGTGGGATTTGGGAACTACGAGCCCAGTTGTGGATTTAGCGGGATAGAGGAACCACGAGCACAGTCGTGGACTTAGTGGGATTTAGGAACCACGAGCCCAGCAGTGGAGACTTAGTGGGATTTGGGAACTGGGAGCCCAGTCGTGGACTTAGTGGGATTTGGAAATCACGAGCCCAGACGTGGAATAAGTGGGATTTAGGAACCACGAGCCCAGTCGTGGACTTAGTGGGTTTTGGAAAGCACGAGCCCAGTCGTGGAATAAGTGGGATTTGGAACCCACGAGCCCAGTCATGGATTTAGTGGGATTTGGGAACTACGAGCCCAGCTGGAGACTTAGTGGGATTTGGGAACCACGAGCCCAGCTGGAGACCTAGTGGGATTTGGGAACTACGAGCCCTGTCGTGGATTTAGCGGGATTATGGAACCACGAGCCCAGTCATGGATTTAGTGGGATTTGAGAACCACGAGCCCAGTCATGGATTTATTGGGATTTGGGAACCACGAGCCCAGTCGTGGACTTATTGGGATTTGGGAACCACGAGCCCAGTCGTGGACTTATTGGGATTTGGGAACCACGAGCCCAGTTGTGGACTTAGTGGGATTTGGAACTACGAGCCCAGCTGGAGACCCAGTGGGATTTCGGAACTACGAGCCCAGTTGTGGATTTAGTGGAATTAGGGAACCACGAGCCCAGCTGGCGACCTTGTGGGATTTGGGAACTACGAGCCCAGTCGTGGATTTAGTGGGATTTGGGTACAACGAGCCCAGCTGGCGACCTTGTGGGATTTGGGAACCACAAACCCAGTCGTGGATTTAGTGGGATTTGGGTAGAACGAGCCCAGCTGGCGACCTTGTGGGATTTGGGAACTATGAGCCCTGTCGTGGATTTAGCGGGATTAGAGAACCACGAGCCCAGCTGTGAAGACTTAGTGGGATTTGGGAACTACGAGCCCAGTCGTGGACTTTGTGGGATTTAGGAACCACGAGCCCAGCTGGAGACCTAGTGGGATTTGGGAACTACGAGCCCTGTCGTGGATTTAGCGGGATTATGGAACCACGAGCCCAGTCATGGATTTAGTGGGATTTGAGAACCACGAGCCCAGTCATGGATTTAGTGGGATTTGGGAACCACGAGCCCAGTCGTGGACTTATTGGGATTTGGGAACCACGAGCCCAGTCGTGGACTTATTGGGATTTGGGAACCACGAGCCCAGTCGTGGACTTAGTGGGATTTGGAACTACGAGCCCAGCTGGAGACCCAGTGGGATTTGGGAACTACGAGCCCAGTCGTGGATTTAGTGGGATTTGGGAACTACGAGCCCAGCTGGCGACCTTGTGGGATTTGGGAACTACGAGCTTAGTCGTGGATTTAGTGGGATTTGGGTACAACGAGCCCAGCTGGCGACCTTGTGGGATTTGGGAACCACAAACCCAGTCGTGGATTTAGTGGGATTTGGGTACAACGAGCCCAGCTGGCGACCTTGTGGATTTGGGAACTATGAGCCCTGTCGTGGATTTAGCGGGATTAGAGAACCACGAGCCCAGCTGTGAAGACTTAGTGGGATTTGGGAACCACGAGCCCAGCAGTGGAGACTTAGTGGGATTTGGGAACTAGGAGCCCAGTCGTGGACTTAGTGGGTTTTGGAAAGCACGAGCCCAGTCGTGGAATAAGTGGGATTTGGAACCCACGAGCCCAGTCATGGATTTAGTGGGATTTGGGAACTACGAGCCCAGCTGGAGACTTAGTGGGATTTGGGAACCACGAGCCCAGTCGTGGACTTTGTGGGATTTAGGAACCACGAGCCCAGCTGGAGACCTAGTGGGATTTGGGAACTACGAGCCCTGTCGTGGATTTAGCGGGATTATGGAACCACGAGCCCAGTCATGGATTTAGTGGGATTTGAGAACCACGAGCACAGTCATGGATTTAGTGGGATTTGGGAACCACGAGCCCAGTCGTGGACTTTGTGGGATTTGGGAACTACGAGCCCAGTCGTGGATTTAGTGGAATTAGGGAAACACGAGCCCAGTCGTGGACTTAGTGGGATTTGGGAATCACGATCCCAGCTGGAGACTTATTGGGATTAGGGAACCACGAGCCCAGCTGGAGACCTAGTGGGATTTGGGAACTATGAGCCCAGTCGTGGACTCAGTGGGATTTGGGAACTACGAGCCCAGTTGTGGATTTAGCGGGATCTGGGAACTACGATCCCAGTCCTGGATTTAGTGGGATTTGGGAACCACGAGCCCAGCTGTGGAGACTTAGCGGGATTAGGGAACCACGAGCCCAGCTGGAGCCCTAGTGGGATTTGGGAACTACGAGCCCAGTTGTGGAATTAGTGGGATTTGGGAATCACGAGCCCAGCTGGAGACCTAGTGGGATTTGGGAACCACGAGCCCAGTCGTGGACTTAGTGGGATTTGGGAACCACGAGCCCTGTCGTGGACTTAGTGGGGTTTGGGAACCACGAGCCCAGTCATGAATTTAGTGGGATTTGGGAATCACGAGCCCAGCTGGAGACCTAGTGGGATTTGGGAACTATGAGCCCTGTCGTGGATTTAGCGGGATTAGAGAGCCACGAGCCCAGCTGTAGAGACTTAGTGGGATTTGGGAACCACGAGCCCAGCTGTGGAGACATAGGGGGATTTGGGACCCAGGCGCCCAGCTGTGGAGACTTAGGGGGATTTGGGAACTAGGAACCCAGTCATGGACTTATTGGGATTTGGGAACTATGAGCTCAGTCATGGATTTAGCGGGATTAGGGATCCACGAGCCCAGTTGTGGATTTAGTGGGATTTGGGAACCACGAGCCCAGTCATGGACTTATTGGGATTTGGGAACTACGAGCCCAGCTGGAGATTTAGTGGGATTTGGGAACTATGAGCCCAGTCATGGATTTAGCGGGATTAGGGAACTACGAGCCCAACTGTGGAGACTTATTGGGCTTTAGGAACCACGAGCCCAGTCGTGGACTTAGTGGGATTTGGGAACTACGAGCCCTGTCGTGGATTTAGTGGGATTTGGGAACCACGAACCCAAATGTGGACTTAGTGGGCTTTAGGAACCACGAGCCCAGTCGTGGACTTAGTGGGATTTGGGAACTACGAGTCTTGTCGTGGATTTAGCGGGATTAGGGAACCACGAGCCCAGCTGTGGAGACTTAGTGGGATTTGGGAACTACGAGCCCAGTCGTGGACTTAGTGGGATTTGGGAACCACGAGTCCTGTCATAGATTTAGCGCGATTAGGGAACCATGAGCCCAGTCATGGATTTATCAGGATTTGGGAACTACAAGCCCAGCTGGAGACTTAGTGTGTTTGGGAACTAGGAGCCCAGTCGTGGACTTAGTGGGTTTTGGAAAGCACGAGCCCAGTCGTGGAATAAGTGGGATTTGGAACCCACGAGCCCAGTCATGGATTTAGTGGGATTTGGGAACTACGAGCCCAGCTGGAGACTTAGTGGGATTTGGGAACCACGAGCCCAGTCGTGGACTTTGTGGGATTTAGGAACCACGAGCCCAGCTGGAGACCTAGTGGGATTTGGGAACTACGAGCCCTGTCGTGGATTTAGCGGGATTATGGAACCACGAGCCCAGTCATGGATTTAGTGGGATTTGAGAACCACGAGCCCAGTCATGGATTTAGTGGGATTTGGGAACCACGAGCCCAGTCGTGGACTTATTGGGATTTGGGAACCACGAGCCCAGTCGTGGACTTATTGGGATTTGGGAACCACGAGCCCAGTTGTGGACTTAGTGGGATTTGGAACTACGAGCCCAGCTGGAGACCCAGTGGGATTTCGGAACTACGAGCCCAGTTGTGGATTTAGTGGAATTAGGGAACCACGAGCCCAGCTGGCGACCTTGTGGGATTTGGGAACTACGAGCCCAGTCGTGGATTTAGTGGGATTTGGGTACAACGAGCCCAGCTGGCGACCTTGTGGGATTTGGGAACTACGAGCCCAGTTGTGGATTTAGCGGGATTAGGGAACCACAAGCCCAGCTGTGAAGACTTTTCGGGATTAGGGAACAATGAGCCCAGCTGGAGACCTAGTGGGATTTGGGAACTATGAGCCCAGTTGTGGATTTAGCGGGATTTGGGAACTACAAGCCCAGCTGGAGACTTAGTGGGATTTGGGAACTACGAGCCCAGTTGTGGATTTAGTGGGATTTGGGAACCATGAGCCCAGCTGTGAAGACTTTTTGGGATTAGGGAACCACGAGCCCAGCTGGAGACCTAGTGGGATTTGGGAACTATGAGCCCAGTCATGGACTTAGTGGGATTTGGGAACTACGAGCCCAGTTGTGGATTTAGCGGGATAGTGGAACCACGAGCACAGTCGTGGACTTAGTGGGATTTAGGAACCACGAGCCCAGTCGTGGACTTAGTGGGATTTGGGAACCACGAGCCCAGTCGTGGATTTAGCGGGATCTGGGAACTACGATCCCAGTCCTGGATTTAGTGGGATTTGGGAACTACGAGCCCAGCTGGAGACTTAGTGGGATTTGGGAACTAGGAGCCCAGTCGTGGACTTAGTGGGTTTTGGAAAGCACGAGCCCAGTCGTGGAAAAAGTGGGATTTGGAACCCACGAGCCCAGTCATGGATTTAGTGGGATTTGGGAACTACGAGCCCAGCTGGAGACTTAGTGGGATTTGGGAACCTCGAGCCCAGTCGTGGACTTAGTGGGATTTGGGAACCACGAGCCCAGTCGTGGACTTTGTGGGATTTGGAACTACGAGCCCAGCTGGAGACCCAGTGGGATTTGGGAACTACGAGCCCAGTCGTGGATTTAGTGGAATTAGGGAACCACGAGCCCAGCAGTGGACATAGTGGGATTTGGGAATCACGAGCCCAGCTGGAGACCTAGTGGGATTTGGGAACCACGAGCCCAGTCGTGGACTTAGTGGGATTTGGGAACCACGAGCCCTGTCGTGGACTTAGTGGGGTTTGGGAACTATGAGCCCAGCTGGAGATCTAGTGGGATTTGGGAACTACGAGCCCAGCTGGAGACCTAGTGGGATTTGGGAACTATGAGCCCAGTCGTGGATTTAGTGGGATTGGGGAACCACGAGCCCAGTCATGAATTTAGTGGGATTTGGGAATCACGAGCCCAGCTGGAGACCTAGTGGGATTTGGGAACAATGAGCCCTGTCGTGGATTTAGTGTGATTAGAGAACCACGAGCCCAGCTGCAGAGACTTAGTGGGATTTGGGAACCACGAGCACAGCTGTGGAGTCATAGGGGGATTTGGGACCCAGGCGCCCAGCTGTGGAGACTTAGGGGGATTTGGGAACTAGGAACCCAGTCATGGACTTATTGGGATTTGGGAACTACGAGCTCAGTCGTGGATTTAGCGGGATTAGGGATCCACGAGCCCAGTTGTGGATTTAGTGAGATTTGGGAACCACGAGCCCAGTCATGGACTTATTGGGATTTGGGAACTACGAGCCCAGCTGGAGATTTAGTGGGATTTGGGAACTATGAGCCCAGTCATGGATTTAGCGGGATTAGGGAACTACGAGCCCAACTATGGAGACTTAGTGGGATTTGGGAACCACGAGCCCAACTGTGAAGACTTAGTGGGATTAGGGAAACACGAGCTCAGCTGGAGCCCTAGAGGGATTTGGGAACCACAAGCCCAGTCGAGGATTTTACGGGATTTGGGAACTACGAGCCCAGTCGTGGATTTAGCGGGATTAGGGAACTATGAGCCCAACTGTGGAGACTTAGTGGGATTTGGGAACCACGAGCCCAGCTGTGGAGACTTAGTGTGATTAGGGAACCATGAGCCCAGCTGGAGCCCTGGGGGGATTTGGGAACTACGAGCCCAGTTGTGGATTTAGCGGGATTAGGGAACCACGAGCCCAGCTGTGAAGACTTAGTGGGATTAGGGAAACACGAGCTCAGCTGGAGCCCTAGAGGGATTTGGGAACCACAAGCCCAGTCGAGGATTTTACGGGATTTGGGAACTACGAGCCCAGTCGTGGATTTAGCGGGATTAGGGAACTATGAGCCCAACTGTGGAGACTTAGTGGGATTTGGGAACCACGAGCCCAGCTGTGGAGACTTAGTGTGATTAGGGAACCACGAGCCCAGCTGGAGCCCTGGGGGGATTTGGGAACTACGAGCCCAGTTGTGGATTTAGCGGGATTAGGGAACCACGAGCCCAGCTGTGAAGACTTTTCGGGATTAGGGAACAATGAGCCCAGCTGGAGACCTAGTGGGATTTGGGAACTATGAGCCCAGTTGTGGTTTTAGCGGGATTTGGGAACTACAAGCCCAGCTGGAGACTTAGTGGGATTTGGGAACTACGAGCCCAGTTGTGGATTTAGTGGGATTTGGGAACCATGAGCCCAGCTGTGAAGACTTTTTGGGATTAGGGAACCATGAGCCCAGCTGGAGACCTAGTGGGATTTGGGAACTATGAGCCCAGTCATGGACTTAGTGGGATTTGGGAACTACGAGCCCAGTTGTGGATTTAGCGGGATAGTGGAACCACGAGCACAGTCGTGGACTTAGTGGGATTTAGGAACCACGAGCCCAGTCGTGGACTTAGTGGGATTTGGGAACCACGAGCCCAGTCGTGGATTTAGCGGGATCTGGGAACTACGATCCCAGTCCTGGATTTAGTGGGATTTGGGAACTACGAGCCCAGCTGGAGACTTAGTGGGATTTGGGAACTAGGAGCCCAGTCGTGGACTTAGTGTGTTTTGGAAAGCACGAGCCCAGTCGTGGAAAAAGTGGGATTTGGAACCCACGAGCCCAGTCATGGATTTAGTGGGATTTGGGAACTACGAGCCCAGCTGGAGACTTAGTGGGATTTGGGAACCACGAGCCCAGTCGTGGACTTAGTGGGATTTGGGAACTATGAGCCCAGTCATGGACTTAGTGGGATTTGGGAACTACGAGCCCAGTTGTGGATTTAGCGGGATAGTGGAACCACGAGCACAGTCGTGGACTTAGTGGGATTTAGGAACCACGAGCCCAGTCGTGGACTTAGTGGGATTTGGGAACCACGAGCCCAGTCGTGGATTTAGCGGGATCTGGGAACTACGATCCCAGTCCTGGATTTAGTGGGATTTGGGAACTACGAGCCCAGCTGGAGACTTAGTGGGATTTGGGAACTAGGAGCCCAGTCGTGGACTTAGTGGGTTTTGGAAAGCACGAGCCCAGTCGTGGAAAAAGTGGGATTTGGAACCCACGAGCCCAGTCATGGATTTAGTGGGATTTGGGAACTACGAGCCCAGCTGGAGACTTAGTGGGATTTGGGAACCACGAGCCCAGTCGTGGACTTAGTGGGATTTGGGAACCACGAGTCCAGTCGTGGACTTTGTGGGATTTGGAACTACGAGCCCAGCTGGAGACCCAGTGGGATTTGGGAACTACGAGCCCAGTCGTGGATTTAGTGGAATTAGGGAACCACGAGCCCAGCAGTGGACATAGTGGGATTTGGGAATCACGAGCCCAGCTGGAGACCTAGTGGGATTTGGGAACCACGAGCCCAGTCGTGGACTTAGTGGGATTTGGGAACCACGAGCCCTGTCGTGGACTTAGTGGGGTTTGGGAACTATGAGCCCAGCTGGAGATCTAGTGGGATTTGGGAACTACGAGCCCAGCTGGAGACCTAGTGGGATTTGGGAACTATGAGCCCAGTCGTGGATTTAGTGGGATTGGGGAACCACGAGCCCAGTCATGAATTTAGTGGGATTTGGGAATCACGAGCCCAGCTGGAGACCTAGTGGGATTTGGGAACAATGAGCCCTGTCGTGGATTTAGTGTGATTAGAGAACCACGAGCCCAGCTGCAGAGACTTAGTGGGATTTGGGAACCACGAGCACAGCTGTGGAGTCATAGGGGGATTTGGGACCCAGGCGCCCAGCTGTGGAGACTTAGGGGGATTTGGGAACTAGGAACCCAGTCATGGACTTATTGGGATTTGGGAACTACGAGCTCAGTCGTGGATTTAGCGGGATTAGGGATCCACGAGCCCAGTTGTGGATTTAGTGGGATTTGGGAACCACGAGCCCAGTCATGGACTTATTGGGATTTGGGAACTACGAGCCCAGCTGGAGATTTAGTGGGATTTGGGAACTATGAGCCCAGTCATGGATTTAGCGGGATTAGGGAACTACGAGCCCAACTATGGAGACTTAGTGGGATTTGGGAACCACGAGCCCAGCTGAGAAGACTTAGTGGGATTAGGGAAACACGAGCTCAGCTGGAGCCCTAGAGGGATTTGGGAACCACAAGCCCAGTCGAGGATTTTACGGGATTTGGGAACTACGAGCCCAGTCGTGGATTTAGCGGGATTAGGGAACTATGAGCCCAACTGTGGAGACTTAGTGGGATTTGGGAACCACGAGCCCAGCTGTGGAGACTTAGTGTGATTAGGGAACCATGAGCCCAGCTGGAGCCCTGGGGGGATTTGGGAACTACGAGCCCAGTTGTGGATTTAGCGGGATTAGGGAACCACGAGCCCAGCTGTGAAGACTTAGTGGGATTAGGGAAACACGAGCTCAGCTGGAGCCCTAGAGGGATTTGGGAACCACAAGCCCAGTCGAGGATTTTACGGGATTTGGGAACTACGAGCCCAGTCGTGGATTTAGCGGGATTAGGGAACTATGAGCCCAACTGTGGAGACTTAGTGGGATTTGGGAACCACGAGCCCAGCTGTGGAGACTTAGTGTGATTAGGGAACCACGAGCCCAGCTGGAGCCCTGGGGGGATTTGGGAACTACGAGCCCAGTTGTGGATTTAGCGGGATTAGGGAACCACGAGCCCAGCTGTGAAGACTTTTCGGGATTAGGGAACAATGAGCCCAGCTGGAGACCTAGTGGGATTTGGGAACTATGAGCCCAGTTGTGGTTTTAGCGGGATTTGGGAACTACAAGCCCAGCTGGAGACTTAGTGGGATTTGGGAACTACGAGCCCAGTTGTGGATTTAGTGGGATTTGGGAACCATGAGCCCAGCTGTGAAGACTTTTTGGGATTAGGGAACCACGAGCCCAGCTGGAGACCTAGTGGGATTTGGGAACTATGAGCCCGGTGATGGACTTAGTGGGATTTGGGAACTACGAGCCCAGTTGTGGATTTAGCGGGATAGTGGAACCACGAGCACAGTCGTGGACTTAGTGGGATTTAGGAACCACGAGCCCAGTCGTGGACTTAGTGGGATTTGGGAACCACGAGCCCAGTCGTGGATTTAGCGGGATCTGGGAACTACGATCCCAGTCCTGGATTTAGTGGGATTTGGGAACTACGAGCCCAGCTGGAGACTTAGTGGGATTTGGGAACTAGGAGCCCAGTCGTGGACTTAGTGTGTTTTGGAAAGCACGAGCCCAGTCGTGGAAAAAGTGGGATTTGGAACCCACGAGCCCAGTCATGGATTTAGTGGGATTTGGGAACTACGAGCCCAGCTGGAGACTTAGTGGGATTTGGGAACCACGAGCCCAGTCGTGGACTTAGTGGGATTTGGGAACCACGAGCCCAGTCGTGGACTTTGTGGGATTTGGAACTACGAGCCCAGCTGGAGACCCAGTGGGATTTGGGAACTACGAGCCCAGTCGTGGATTTAGTGGAATTAGGGAACCACGAGCCCAGCAGTGGACATAGTGGGATTTGGGAATCACGAGCCCAGCTGGAGACCTAGTGGGATTTGGGAACTATGAGCCCGGTCATGGACTTAGTGGGATTTGGGAACTACGAGCCCAGTTGTGGATTTAGCGGGATAGAGGAACCACGAGCACAGTCGTGGACTTAGTGGGATTTAGGAACCACGAGCCCAGCAGTGGAGACTTAGTGGGATTTGGGAACTGGGAGCCCAGTCGTGGACTTAGTGGGATTTGGAAATCACGAGCCCAGACGTGGAATAAGTGGGATTTAGGAACCACGAGCCCAGTCGTGGACTTAGTGGGTTTTGGAACCCACGAGCCCAGTCATGGATTTAGTGGGATTTGGGAACTACGAGCCCAGCTGGAGACTTAGTGGGATTTGGGAACCACGAGCCCAGTCGTGGACTTTGTGGGATTTAGGAACCACGAGCCCAGCTGGAGACCTAGTGGGATTTGGGAACTACGAGCCCTGTCGTGGATTTAGCGGGATTATGGAACCACGAGCCCAGTCATGGATTTAGTGGGATTTGAGAACCACGAGCCCAGTCATGGAATTAGTGGGATTTGGGAACCACGAGCCCAGTCGTGGACTTATTGGGATTTGGGAACCACGAGCCCAGTCGTGGACTTATTGGGATTTGGGAACCACGAGCCCAGTTGTGGACTTAGTGGGATTTGGAACTACGAGCCCAGCTGGAGACCCAGTGGGATTTCGGAACTACGAGCCCAGTTGTGGATTTAGTGGAATTAGGGAACCACGAGCCCAGCTGGCGACCTTGTGGGATTTGGGAACTACGAGCCCAGTCGTGGATTTAGTGGGATTTGGGTACAACGAGCCCAGCTGGCGACCTTGTGGGATTTGGGAACCACAAACCCAGTCGTGGATTTAGTGGGATTTGGGTAGAACGAGCCCAGCTGGCGACCTTGTGGGATTTGGGAACTATGAGCCCTGTCGTGGATTTAGCGGGATTAGAGAACCACGAGCCCAGCTGTGAAGACTTAGTGGGATTTGGGAACTAGGAGCCCAGTCGTGGACTTAGTGGGTTTTGGAAAGCACGAGCCCAGTCGTGGAAAAAGTGGGATTTGGAACCCACGAGCCCAGTCATGGATTTAGTGGGATTTGGGAACTACGAGCCCAGCTGGAGACTTAGTGGGATTTGGGAACTACGAGCCCAGTCGTGGACTTTGTGGGATTTAGGAACCACGAGCCCAGCTGGAGACCTAGTGGGATTTGGGAACTACGAGCCCTGTCGTGGATTTAGCGGGATTATGGAACCACGAGCCCAGTCATGGATTTAGTGGGATTTGAGAACCACGAGCCCAGTCATGGATTTAGTGGGATTTGGGAACCACGAGCCCAGTCGTGGACTTATTGGGATTTGGGAACCACGAGCCCAGTCGTGGACTTATTGGGATTTGGGAACCACGAGTCCAGTCGTGGACTTATTGGGATTTGGGAACCACGAGCCCAGTCGTGGACTTAGTGGGATTTGGAACTACGAGCCCAGCTGGAGACCCAGTGGGATTTGGGAACTACGAGCCCAGTCGTGGATTTAGTGGAATTAGGGAACCACGAGCCCAACTGGCGACCTTGTGGGATTTGGGAACTACGAGCCCAGTCGTGGATTTAGTGGGATTTGGGTACAACGAGCCCAGCTGGCGACCTTGTGGGATTTGGGAACTACGAGCCCAGTCGTGGATTTAGTGGGATTTGGGTACAACGAGCCCAGCTGGCGACCTTGTGGGATTTGGGAACCACAAACCCAGTCGTGGATTTAGTGGGATTTGGGTACAACGAGCCCAGCTGGCGACCTTGTGGATTTGGGAACTATGAGCCCTGTCGTGGATTTAGCGGGATTAGAGAACCACGAGCCCAGCTGTGAAGACTTAGTGGGATTTGGGAACCACGAGCCCAGCAGTGGAGACTTAGTGGGATTTGGGAACTAGGAGCCCAGTCGTGGACTTAGTGGGTTTTGGAAAGCACGAGCCCAGTCGTGGAATAAGTGGGATTTGGAACCCACGAGCCCAGTCATGGATTTAGTGGGATTTGGGAACTACGAGCCCAGCTGGAGACTTAGTGGGATTTGGGAACCACGAGCCCAGTCGTGGACTTTGTGGGATTTAGGAACCACGAGCCCAGCTGGAGACCTAGTGGGATTTGGGAACTACGAGCCCTGTCGTGGATTTAGCGGGATTATGGAACCACGAGCCCAGTCATGGATTTAGTGGGATTTGAGAACCACGAGCACAGTCATGGATTTAGTGGGATTTGGGAACCACGAGCCCAGTCGTGGACTTTGTGGGATTTGGGAACTACGAGCCCAGTCGTGGATTTAGTGGAATTAGGGAAACACGAGCCCAGTCGTGGACTTAGTGGGATTTGGGAATCACGATCCCAGCTGGAGACTTAGTGGGATTAGGGAACCACGAGCCCAGCTGGAGACCTAGTGGGATTTGGGAACTATGAGCCCAGTCGTGGACTCAGTGGGATTTGGGAACTACGAGCCCAGTCGTGGATTTAGCGGGATCTGGGAACTACGATCCCAGTCCTGGATTTAGTGGGATTTGGGAACCACGAGCCCAGCTGTGGAGACTTAGCGGGATTAGGGAACCACGAGCCCAGCTGGAGCCCTAGTGGGATTTGGGAACTACGAGCCCAGTTGTGGATTTAGTGGGATTTGGGAATCACGAGCCCAGCTGGAGACCTAGTGGGATTTGGGAACCACGAGCCCAATCGTGGACTTAGTGGGATTTGGGAACCACGAGCCCTGTCGTGGACTTAGTGGGGTTTGGGAACCACGAGCCCAGTCATGAATTTAGTGGGATTTGGGAATCACGAGCCCAGCTGGAGACCTAGTGGGATTTGGGAACTATGAGCCCTGTCGTGGATTTAGCGGGATTAGAGAGCCACGAGCCCAGCTGTAGAGACTTAGTGGGATTTGGGAACCACGAGCCCAGCTGTGGAGACATAGGGGGATTTGGGACCCAGGCGCCCAGCTGTGGAGACTTAGGGGGATTTGGGAACTAGGAACCCAGTCATGGACTTATTGGGATTTGGGAACTACGAGCTCAGTCATGGATTTAGCGGGATTAGGGATCCACGAGCCCAGTTGTGGATTTAGTGGGATTTGGGAACCACGAGCCCAGTCATGGACTTATTGGGATTTGGGAACTACGAGCCCAGCTGGAGATTTAGTGGGATTTGGGAACTATGAGCCCAGTCATGGATTTAGCGGGATTAGGGAACTACGAGCCCAACTGTGGAGACTTATTGGGCTTTAGGAACCACGAGCCCAGTCGTGGACTTAGTGGGATTTGGGAACTACGAGCCCTGTCGTGGATTTAGTGGGATTTGGGAACCACGAACCCAAATGTGGACTTAGTGGGCTTTAGGGACCACGAGCCCAGTCGTGGACTTAGTGGGATTTGGGAACTACGAGTCTTGTCGTGGATTTAGCGGGATTAGGGAACCACGAGCCCAGCTGTGGAGACTTAGTGGGATTTGGGAACTACGAGCCCAGTCGTGGACTTAGTGGGATTTGGGAACCACGAGTCCTGTCATAGATTTAGCGCGATTAGGGAACCATGAGCCCAGTCATGGATTTATCAGGATTTGGGAACTACAAGCCCAGCTGGAGACTTAGTGTGTTTGGGAACTAGGAGCCCAGTCGTGGACTTAGTGGGTTTTGGAAAGCACGAGCCCAGTCGTGGAATAAGTGGGATTTGGAACCCACGAGCCCAGTCATGGATTTAGTGGGATTTGGGAACTACGAGCCCAGCTGGAGACTTAGTGGGATTTGGGAACCACGAGCCCAGTCGTGGACTTTGTGGGATTTAGGAACCACGAGCCCAGCTGGAGACCTAGTGGGATTTGGGAACTACGAGCCCTGTCGTGGATTTAGCGGGATTATGGAACCACGAGCCCAGTCATGGATTTAGTGGGATTTGAGAACCACGAGCACAGTCATGGATTTAGTGGGATTTGGGAACCACGAGCCCAGTCGTGGACTTTGTGGGATTTGGGAACTACGAGCCCAGTCGTGGATTTAGTGGAATTAGGGAAACACGAGCCCAGTCGTGGACTTAGTGGGATTTGGGAATCACGATCCCAGCTGGAGACTTATTGGGATTAGGGAACCACGAGCCCAGCTGGAGACCTAGTGGGATTTGGGAACTATGAGCCCAGTCGTGGACTCAGTGGGATTTGGGAACTACGAGCCCAGTTGTGGATTTAGCGGGATCTGGGAACTACGATCCCAGTCCTGGATTTAGTGGGATTTCGGAACCACGAGCCCAGCTGTGGAGACTTAGCGGGATTAGGGAACCACGAGCCCAGCTGGAGCCCTAGTGGGATTTGGGAACTACGAGCCCAGTTGTGGATTTAGTGGGATTTGGGAATCACGAGCCCAGCTGGAGACCTAGTGGGATTTGGGAACTATGAGCCCTGTCGTGGATTTAGCGGGATTAGAGAGCCACGAGCCCAGCTGTAGAGACTTAGTGGGATTTGGGAACCACGAGCCCAGCTGTGGAGACATAGGGGGATTTGGGACCCAGGCGCCCAGCTGTGGAGACTTAGGGGGATTTGGGAACTAGGAACCCAGTCATGGACTTATTGGGATTTGGGAACTACGAGCTCAGTCATGGATTTAGCGGGATTAGGGATCCACGAGCCCAGTTGTGGATTTAGTGGGATTTGGGAACCACGAGCCCAGTCATGGACTTATTGGGATTTGGGAACTACGAGCCCAGCTGGAGATTTAGTGGGATTTGGGAACTATGAGCCCAGTCATGGATTTAGCTGGATTAGGGAACTACGAGCCCAACTGTGGAGACTTATTGGGCTTTAGGAACCACGAGCCCAGTCGTGGACTTAGTGGGATTTGGGAACTACGAGCCCAGTCATGGATTTAGCGGGTTTTGGAAAGCACGAGCCCAGTCGTGGAATAAGTGGGATTTGGAACCCACGAGCCCAGTCATGGATTTAGTGGGATTTGGGAACTACGAGCCCAGCTGGAGACTTAGTGGGATTTGGGAACCACGAGCCCAGTCGTGGACTTAGAGGGATTGGGGAACCATGAGCCCAGTCGTGGACTTATTGGGGTTTGGGAACTACGAGCCCAGCTGGAGACAAAGTGGGATTTGGGAATTATGAGCCCCCTCGTGGATTTAGCAGGATTAGGGAACCATGAGCCCAGTCGTGGATTTAGTGGGATTAGGGAACCACAAGACCAGTTGTGAATTTAGCGGGATTAGGGAACCATGTGCCCAGTCGTGGACTTAGTGGGATTTGGGAACCACGAGCCCTGTCGTGGACTTAGTGGGATTTGGGAACTACGAGCCCAGCTGGAGTCTTGGTGGGATTTGGGAACTACGAGCCCAGTCGTGGATTTAGTGGGATTTGGGTACAACGAGCCCAGCTGGCGACCTTGTGGGATTTGGGAACTACGAGCCCAGTCGTGGATTTAGTGGGATTTGGGTACAACGAGCCCAGCTGTCGACCTTGTGGGATTTGGGAACTACGAGCCCAGTCGTGGATTTAGTGGGATTTGGGTACAACGAGCCCAGCTGGCGACCTTGTGGGATTTGGGAACTATGAGCCCTGTCGTGGATTTAGTGGGATTAGAGAACCACGAGCCCAGCTGTGAAGACTTAGTGGGATTTGGGAACCACGAGCCCAGCAGTGGAGACTTAGTGGGATTTGGGAACTAGGAGCCCAGTCGTGGACTTAGTGGGTTTTGGAAAGCACGAGCCCAGTCGTGGAATAAGTGGGATTTGGAACCCATGAGCCCAGTCATGGATTTAGTGGGATTTGGGAACTACGAGCCCAACTGGAGACTTAGTGGGATTTGGGAACCACGAGCCCAGTCGTGGACTTTGTGGGATTTAGGAACCACGAGCCCAGCTGGAGACCTAGTGGGATTTGGGAACTACGAGCCCTGTCGTGGATTTAGCGGGATTATGGAACCACGAGCCCAGTCATGGATTTAGTGGGATTTGAGAACCACGAGCCCAGTCATGGATTTAGTGGGATTTGGGAACCACGAGCCCAGTCGTGGACTTTGTGGGATTTGGGAACTACGAGCCCAGTCGTGGATTTAGTGGAATTAGGGAAACACGAGCCCAGTCGTGGACTTAGTGGGATTTGGGAATCACGATCCCAGCTGGAGACTTAGTGGGATTAGGGAACCACGAGCCCAGCTGGAGACCTAGTGGGATTTGGGAACTATGAGCCCAGTCGTGGACTTAGTGGGATTTGGGAACTACGAGCCCAGTCGTGGATTTAGCGGGATCTGGGAACTACGATCCCAGTCCTGGATTTAGTGGGATTTGGGAACCACGAGCCCAGCTGTGGAGACTTAGCGGGATTAGGGAACCACGAGCCCAGCTTGAGCCCTAGTGGGATTTGGGAACCACGATCCCAGTCGTGGACTTAGTGGGATTTGGGAACCACGAGCCCTGTCGTGGACTTAGTGGGGTTTGGGAACCACGAGCCCAGTCATGAATTTAGTGGGATTTGGGAATCACGAGCCCAGCTGGAGACCTAGTGGGATTTGGGAACTATGAGCCCTGTCGTGGATTTAGCGGGATTAGAGAGCCACGAGCCCAGCTGTAGAGACTTAGTGGGATTTGGGAACCACGAGCCCAGCTGTGGAGACATAGGGGGATTTGGGACCCAGGCGCCCAGCTGTGGAGACTTAGGGGGATTTGGGAACTAGGAACCCAGTCATGGACTTATTGGGATTTGGGAACTACGAGCTCAGTCATGGATTTAGCGGGATTAGGGATCCACGAGCCCAGTTGTGGATTTAGTGGGATTTGGGAACCACGAGCCCAGTCATGGACTTATTGGGATTTGGGAACTACGAGCCCAGCTGGAGATTTAATGGGATTTGGGAACTATGAGCCCAGTCATGGATTTAGCAGGATTAGGGAACTACGAGCCCAACTGTGGAGACTTATTGGGCTTTAGGAACCACGAGCCCAGTCGTGGACTTAGTGGGATTTGGGAACTACGAGCCCTGTCGTGGATTTAGTGGGATTTGGGAACCACGAACCCAAATGTGGACTTAGTGGGCTTTAGGAACCACGAGCCCAGTCGTGGACTTAGTGGGATTTGGGAACCACGAGTCCTGTCATAGATTTAGCGCGATTAGGGAACCATGAGCCCAGTCATGGATTTATCAGGATTTGGGAACTACAAGCCCAGCTGGAGACAAAGTGGGATTTGGGAATTATGAGCCCCCTCGTGGATTTAGCAGGATTAGGGAACCATGAGCCCAGTCGTGGATTTAGTGGGATTAGGGAACCACAAGACCAGTCGTGAATTTAGCGGGATTAGGGAACCATGTGCCCAGTCGTGGACTTAGTGGGATTTGGGAACCACGAGCCCTGTCGTGGACTTAGTGGGATTTGGGAACTACGAGCCCAGCTGGAGTCTTGGTGGGATTTGGGAACTACGAGCCCAGTCGTGGATTTAGTGGGATTTGGGTACAACGAGCCCAGCTGGCGACCTTGTGGGATTTGGGAACTACGAGCCCAGTCGTGGATTTAGTGGGATTTGGGTACAACGAGCCCAGCTGGCGACCTTGTGGGATTTGGGAACTACGAGCCCAGTCATGGATTTAGTGGGATTTGGGTACAACGAGCCCAGCTGGCGACCTTGTGGGATTTGGGAACTATGAGCCCTGTCGTGGATTTAGTGGGATTAGAGAACCACGAGCCCAGCTGTGAAGACTTAGTGGGATTTGGGAACCACGAGCCCAGCAGTGGAGACTTAGTGGGATTTGGGAACTAGGAGCCCAGTCGTGGACTTAGTGGGTTTTGGAAAGCACGAGCCCAGTCGTGGAATAAGTGGGATTTGGAACCCATGAGCCCAGTCATGGATTTAGTGGGATTTGGGAACTACGAGCCCAACTGGAGACTTAGTGGGATTTGGGAACCACGAGCCCAGTCGTGGACTTTGTGGGATTTAGGAACCACGAGCCCAGCTGGAGACCTAGTGGGATTTGGGAACTACGAGCCCTGTCGTGGATTTAGCGGGATTATGGAACCACGAGCCCAGTCATGGATTTAGTGGGATTTGAGAACCACGAGCCCAGTCATGGATTTAGTGGGATTTGGGAACCACGAGCCCAGTCGTGGACTTTGTGGGATTTGGGAACTACGAGCCCAGTCGTGGATTTAGTGGAATTAGGGAAACACGAGCCCAGTCGTGGACTTAGTGGGATTTGGGAATCATGATCCCAGCTGGAGACCTAGTGGGATTTCGGAACCACGAGCCCAGCTGGAGACCTAGTGGGATTTGGGAACTACGAGCCCTGTCGTGGATTTAGCGGGATTATGGAACCACGAGCCCAGCTATGGAGACTTAGTGGGATTTGGGAACCACGAGCCCAGCTGTGGAGACTTAGTGGGACTAGGGAACCACGAGCCCAGCTGGAGACCTAGTGGGATTTGGGAACTATGAGCCCAGTCATGGACTTAGTGGGATTTGGGAACTACGAGCCCAGTCGTGGATTTAGCGGGATCTGGGAACTACGATCCCAGTCGTGGATTTAGTGGGATTTGGGAACCACGAGCCCAGCTGTGGAGACTTAGTGGGATTTGGGAACCACGAGCCCAGCTGTGGAGATTTAGCGGGATTAGGGAACCACGAGCCCAGCTGGAGCCCTAGTGGGATTTGGGAACTACGAGCCCAGTTGTGGATTTAGAGGGATTAGGGAACCACGAGTCCTGCTGTGAAGACTTTGTGGGATTAGGGAACCACGAGCCCAGTTGTGGATTTAGCGGGATTAGGGAACCTTGAGTCCTGCTGTGAAGACTTTGTGGGATTAGGGAACCATGAGCCCATCTGGAGACCTAGTGGGATTTGGGAACTACGAGACCAGTCGTGGATTTAGTGGGATTTGGGAACCACGAGCCCAGCTGTGGAGTCTTAGCAGGATTAGGGAACCACGAGCCCAGCTGGAGCCCTAGTGGGATTTGGGAACTACGAGCCCAGTTGTGGATTTAGCGGGATTAGGGAACCACGAGTCCTGCTGTGAAGACTTTGTGGGATTAGGGAACCATGAGCCCAGCTGGAGACCTAGTGGGATTTGGGAACTAGGAGCCCAGTCGTGGACTTAGTGGGTTTTGGAAAGCACGAGCCCAGTCGTGGAATAAGTGGGATTTGGAACCCACGAGCCCAGTCATGGATTTAGTGGGATTTGGGAACTACGAGCCCAGCTGGAGACTTAGTGGGATTTGGGAACCACGAGCCCAGTCGTGGACTTTGTGGGATTTAGGAACCACGAGCCCAGCTGGAGACCTAGTGGGATTTGGGAACTACGAGCCCTGTCGTGGATTTAGCGGGATTATGGAACCACGAGCCCAGTCATGGATTTAGTGGGATTTGAGAACCACGAGCACAGTCATGGATTTAGTGGGATTTGGGAACCACGAGCCCAGTCGTGGACTTTGTGGGATTTGGGAACTACGAGCCCAGTCGTGGATTTAGTGGAATTAGGGAAACACGAGCCCAGTCGTGGACTTAGTGGGATTTGGGAATCACGATCCCAGCTGGAGACTTAGTGGGATTAGGGAACCACGAGCCCAGCTGGAGACCTAGTGGGATTTGGGAACTATGAGCCCAGTCGTGGACTCAGTGGGATTTGGGAACTACGAGCCCAGTCGTGGATTTAGCGGGATCTGGGAACTACGATCCCAGTCCTGGATTTAGTGGGATTTGGGAACCACGAGCCCAGCTGTGGAGACTTAGCGGGATTAGGGAACCACGAGCCCAGCTGGAGCCCTAGTGGGATTTGGGAACTACGAGCCCAGTTGTGGATTTAGTGGGATTTGGGAATCACGAGCCCAGCTGGAGACCTAGTGGGATTTGGGAACCACGAGCCCAGTCGTGGACTTAGTGGGATTTGGGAACCACGAGCCCTGTCGTGGACTTAGTGGGGTTTGGGAACCACGAGCCCAGTCATGAATTTAGTGGGATTTGGGAATCACGAGCCCAGCTGGAGACCTAGTGGGATTTGGGAACTATGAGCCCTGTCGTGGATTTAGCGGGATTAGAGAGCCACGAGCCCAGCTGTAGAGACTTAGTGGGATTTGGGAACCACGAGCCCAGCTGTGGAGACATAGGGGGATTTGGGACCCAGGCGCCCAGCTGTGGAGACTTAGGGGGATTTGGGAACTAGGAACCCAGTCATGGACTTATTGGGATTTGGGAACTACGAGCTCAGTCATGGATTTAGCGGG
Organism: Hypanus sabinus; assembly: GCF_030144855.1. Lineage (NCBI taxonomy): Eukaryota > Metazoa > Chordata > Chondrichthyes > Myliobatiformes > Dasyatidae > Hypanus > Hypanus sabinus. The sequence continues at coordinate 66,509,302 of NC_082718.1, read as the reverse complement.
ATTAGGGATCCACGAGCCCAGTTGTGGATTTAGTGGGATTTGGGAACCACGAGCCCAGTCATGGACTTATTGGGATTTGGGAACTACGAGCCCAGCTGGAGATTTAGTGGGATTTGGGAACTATGAGCCCAGTCATGGATTTAGCTGGATTAGGGAACTACGAGCCCAACTGTGGAGACTTATTGGGCTTTAGGAACCACGAGCCCAGTCGTGGACTTAGTGGGATTTGGGAACTACGAGCCCTGTCGTGGATTTAGTGGGATTTGGGAACCACGAACCCAAATGTGGACTTAGTGGGCTTTAGGGACCACGAGCCCAGTCGTGGACTTAGTGGGATTTGGGAACTACGAGTCTTGTCGTGGATTTAGCGGGATTAGGGAACCACGAGCCCAGCTGTGGAGACTTAGTGGGATTTGGGAACTACGAGCCCAGTCGTGGACTTAGTGGGATTTGGGAACCACGAGTCCTGTCATAGATTTAGCGCGATTAGGGAACCATGAGCCCAGTCATGGATTTATCAGGATTTGGGAACTACAAGCCCAGCTGGAGACTTAGTGTGTTTGGGAACTAGGAGCCCAGTCGTGGACTTAGTGGGTTTTGGAAAGCACGAGCCCAGTCGTGGAATAAGTGGGATTTGGAACCCACGAGCCCAGTCATGGATTTAGTGGGATTTGGGAACTACGAGCCCAGCTGGAGACTTAGTGGGATTTGGGAACCACGAGCCCAGTCGTGGACTTTGTGGGATTTAGGAACCACGAGCCCAGCTGGAGACCTAGTGGGATTTGGGAACTACGAGCCCTGTCGTGGATTTAGCGGGATTATGGAACCACGAGCCCAGTCATGGATTTAGTGGGATTTGAGAACCACGAGCACAGTCATGGATTTAGTGGGATTTGGGAACCACGAGCCCAGTCGTGGACTTTGTGGGATTTGGGAACTACGAGCCCAGTCGTGGATTTAGTGGAATTAGGGAAACACGAGCCCAGTCGTGGACTTAGTGGGATTTGGGAATCACGATCCCAGCTGGAGACTTATTGGGATTAGGGAACCACGAGCCCAGCTGGAGACCTAGTGGGATTTGGGAACTATGAGCCCAGTCGTGGACTCAGTGGGATTTGGGAACTACGAGCCCAGTTGTGGATTTAGCGGGATCTGGGAACTACGATCCCAGTCCTGGATTTAGTGGGATTTCGGAACCACGAGCCCAGCTGTGGAGACTTAGCGGGATTAGGGAACCACGAGCCCAGCTGGAGCCCTAGTGGGATTTGGGAACTACGAGCCCAGTTGTGGATTTAGTGGGATTTGGGAATCACGAGCCCAGCTGGAGACCTAGTGGGATTTGGGAACTATGAGCCCTGTCGTGGATTTAGCGGGATTAGAGAGCCACGAGCCCAGCTGTAGAGACTTAGTGGGATTTGGGAACCACGAGCCCAGCTGTGGAGACATAGGGGGATTTGGGACCCAGGCGCCCAGCTGTGGAGACTTAGGGGGATTTGGGAACTAGGAACCCAGTCATGGACTTATTGGGATTTGGGAACTACGAGCTCAGTCATGGATTTAGCGGGATTAGGGATCCACGAGCCCAGTTGTGGATTTAGTGGGATTTGGGAACCACGAGCCCAGTCATGGACTTATTGGGATTTGGGAACTACGAGCCCAGCTGGAGATTTAGTGGGATTTGGGAACTATGAGCCCAGTCATGGATTTAGCTGGATTAGGGAACTACGAGCCCAACTGTGGAGACTTATTGGGCTTTAGGAACCACGAGCCCAGTCGTGGACTTAGTGGGATTTGGGAACTACGAGCCCAGTCATGGATTTAGCGGGTTTTGGAAAGCACGAGCCCAGTCGTGGAATAAGTGGGATTTGGAACCCACGAGCCCAGTCATGGATTTAGTGGGATTTGGGAACTACGAGCCCAGCTGGAGACTTAGTGGGATTTGGGAACCACGAGCCCAGTCGTGGACTTTGTGGGATTTAGGAACCACGAGCCCAGCTGGCGACCTTGTGGGATTTGGGAACTACGAGCCCAGTCGTGGATTTAGTGGGATTTGGGTACAACGAGCCCAGCTGGCGACCTTGTGGGATTTGGGAACTATGAGCCCTGTCGTGGATTTAGTGGGATTAGAGAACCACGAGCCCAGCTGTGAAGACTTAGTGGGATTTGGGAACCACGAGCCCAGCAGTGGAGACTTAGTGGGATTTGGGAACTAGGAGCCCAGTCGTGGACTTAGTGGGTTTTGGAAAGCACGAGCCCAGTCGTGGAATAAGTGGGATTTGGAACCCATGAGCCCAGTCATGGATTTAGTGGGATTTGGGAACTACGAGCCCAACTGGAGACTTAGTGGGATTTGGGAACCACGAGCCCAGTCGTGGACTTTGTGGGATTTAGGAACCACGAGCCCAGCTGGAGACCTAGTGGGATTTGGGAACTACGAGCCCTGTCGTGGATTTAGCGGGATTATGGAACCACGAGCCCTTTCATGGATTTAGTGGGATTTGAGAACCACGAGCCCAGTCATGGATTTAGTGGGATTTGGGAACCACGAGCCCAGTTGTGGACTTTGTGGGATTTGGGAACTACGAGCCCAGTCGTGGATTTAGTGGAATTAGGGAAACACGAGCCCAGTCGTGGACTTAGTGGGATTTGGGAATCACGATCCCAGCTGGAGACTTAGTGGGATTAGGGAACCACGAGCCCAGCTGGAGACCTAGTGGGATTTGGGAACTATGAGCCCAGTCGTGGACTTAATGGGATTTGGGAACTACTAGCCCAGTCGTGGATTTAGCGGGATCTGGGAACTACGATCCCAGTCCTGGATTTAGTGGGATTTGGGAACCACGAGCCCAGCTGTGGAGACTTAGCGGGATTAGGGAACCACGAGCCCAGCTTGAGCCCTAGTGGGATTTGGGAACCACGATCCCAGTCGTGGACTTAGTGGGATTTGGGAACCACGAGCCCTGTCGTGGACTTAGTGGGGTTTGGGAACCACGAGCCCAGTCATGAATTTAGTGGGATTTGGGAACCACGAGCCCAGCTGTGGAGACTTAGCGGGATTAGGGAACCACGAGCCCAGCTGGAGCCCTAGTGGGATTTGGGAACTACGAGCCCAGTTGTGGATTTAGTGGGATTTGGGAATCACGAGCCCAGCTGGAGACCTAGTGGGATTTGGGAACTATGAGCCCTGTCGTGGATTTAGCGGGATTAGAGAGCCACGAGCCCAGCTGTAGAGACTTAGTGGGATTTGGGAACCACGAGCCCAGCTGTGGAGACATAGGGGGATTTGGGACCCAGGCGCCCAGCTGTGGAGACTTAGGGGGATTTGGGAACTAGGAACCCAGTCATGGACTTATTGGGATTTGGGAACTACGAGCTCAGTCATGGATTTAGCGGGATTAGGGATCCACGAGCCCAGTTGTGGATTTAGTGGGATTTGGGAACCACGAGCCCAGTCATGGACTTATTGGGATTTGGGAACTACGAGCCCAGCTGGAGATTTAGTGGGATTTGGGAACTATGAGCCCAGTCATGGATTTAGCGGGATTAGGGAACTACGAGCCCAACTGTGGAGACTTATTGGGCTTTAGGAACCACGAGCCCAGTCGTGGACTTACTGGGATTTGGGAACTACGAGCCCAGTCATGGATTTAGCGGGTTTTGGAAAGCACGAGCCCAGTCGTGGAATAAGTGGGATTTGGAACCCACGAGCCCAGTCATGGATTTAGTGGGATTTGGGAACTACGAGCCCAGCTGGAGACTTAGTGGGATTTGGGAACCACGAGCCCAGTCGTGGACTTTGTGGGATTTAGGAACCACGAGCCCAGCTGGAGACCTAGTGGGATTTGGGAACTACGAGCCCTGTCGTGGATTTAGCGGGATTATGGAACCACGAGCCCAGCTGTGGAGACTTAGTGGGATTAGGGAACCACGAGCCCAGTCATGGACTTAGAGGGATTTAGGAACCACGAGCCCAGCAGTGGAGACTTAGTGGGATTTGGGAACTAGGAGCCCAGTCGTGGACTTAGTGGGATTAGGGAACCACGAGCCCAGTCGTGGACTTAGTGGGATTTAGGAACCACGAGCCCAGCTGTGGAGACTTAGTGGGATTTGGGAACCACGAGCCCAGCCGTGGAGACTTAGTGGGATTTGGGAACCACGAGCCCAGCTGTGGAGACTTAGTGGGATTTGGGAACCAGGAGCCCAGCTGTGGAGACAGCGGGATTAGGGAACCACGAGCCCAGCTGGTGACCTAGTGGGATTTGGGAACTATGAGCCCTGTCGTGGACTTAGTGGGGTTTGGGAACCACGAGCCCTGTCGTGGACTTAGTGGGGTTTGGGAACCACGAGCCCTGTCGTAGACTTAGTGGGATTTGGGACCCACGAGCCCAGCTGTGGAGACTTAGGGGGATTTGGGAACTAGGAGCCCAGTCGTGGACTTAGTGGGATTTGAAAGCCACGAGCCCAGTCGTGGACTTAGAGGGATTGGGGAACCATGAGCCCAGTCGTGGACTTATTGGGGTTTGGGAACTACGAGCCCAGCTGGAGACAAAGTGGGATTTGGGAATTATGAGCCCCCTCGTGGATTTAGCAGGATTAGGGAACCATGAGCCCAGTCGTGGATTTAGTGGGATTAGGGAACCACAAGACCAGTTGTGAATTTAGCGGGATTAGGGAACCATGTGCCCAGTCGTGGACTTAGTGGGATTTGGGAACCACGAGCCCTGTCGTGGACTTAGTGGGATTTGGGAACTACGAGCCCAGCTGGAGTCTTGGTGGGATTTGGGAACTACGAGCCCAGTCGTGGATTTAGTGGGATTTGGGTACAACGAGCCCAGCTGGCGACCTTGTGGGATTTGGGAACTACGAGCCCAGTCGTGGATTTAGTGGGATTTGGGTACAACGAGCCCAGCTGTCGACCTTGTGGGATTTGGGAACTACGAGCCCAGTCGTGGATTTAGTGGGATTTGGGTACAACGAGCCCAGCTGGCGACCTTGTGGGATTTGGGAACTATGAGCCCTGTCGTGGATTTAGTGGGATTAGAGAACCACGAGCCCAGCTGTGAAGACTTAGTGGGATTTGGGAACCACGAGCCCAGCAGTGGAGACTTAGTGGGATTTGGGAACTAGGAGCCCAGTCGTGGACTTAGTGGGTTTTGGAAAGCACGAGCCCAGTCGTGGAATAAGTGGGATTTGGAACCCATGAGCCCAGTCATGGATTTAGTGGGATTTGGGAACTACGAGCCCAACTGGAGACTTAGTGGGATTTGGGAACCACGAGCCCAGTCGTGGACTTTGTGGGATTTAGGAACCACGAGCCCAGCTGGAGACCTAGTGGGATTTGGGAACTACGAGCCCTGTCGTGGATTTAGCGGGATTATGGAACCACGAGCCCAGTCATGGATTTAGTGGGATTTGAGAACCACGAGCCCAGTCATGGATTTAGTGGGATTTGGGAACCACGAGCCCAGTCGTGGACTTTGTGGGATTTGGGAACTACGAGCCCAGTCGTGGATTTAGTGGAATTAGGGAAACACGAGCCCAGTCGTGGACTTAGTGGGATTTGGGAATCACGATCCCAGCTGGAGACTTAGTGGGATTAGGGAACCACGAGCCCAGCTGGAGACCTAGTGGGATTTGGGAACTATGAGCCCAGTCGTGGACTTAGTGGGATTTGGGAACTACGAGCCCAGTCGTGGATTTAGCGGGATCTGGGAACTACGATCCCAGTCCTGGATTTAGTGGGATTTGGGAACCACGAGCCCAGCTGTGGAGACTTAGCGGGATTAGGGAACCACGAGCCCAGCTTGAGCCCTAGTGGGATTTGGGAACCACGATCCCAGTCGTGGACTTAGTGGGATTTGGGAACCACGAGCCCTGTCGTGGACTTAGTGGGGTTTGGGAACCACGAGCCCAGTCATGAATTTAGTGGGATTTGGGAATCACGAGCCCAGCTGGAGACCTAGTGGGATTTGGGAACTATGAGCCCTGTCGTGGATTTAGCGGGATTAGAGAGCCACGAGCCCAGCTGTAGAGACTTAGTGGGATTTGGGAACCACGAGCCCAGCTGTGGAGACATAGGGGGATTTGGGACCCAGGCGCCCAGCTGTGGAGACTTAGGGGGATTTGGGAACTAGGAACCCAGTCATGGACTTATTGGGATTTGGGAACTACGAGCTCAGTCATGGATTTAGCGGGATTAGGGATCCACGAGCCCAGTTGTGGATTTAGTGGGATTTGGGAACCACGAGCCCAGTCATGGACTTATTGGGATTTGGGAACTACGAGCCCAGCTGGAGATTTAATGGGATTTGGGAACTATGAGCCCAGTCATGGATTTAGCAGGATTAGGGAACTACGAGCCCAACTGTGGAGACTTATTGGGCTTTAGGAACCACGAGCCCAGTCGTGGACTTAGTGGGATTTGGGAACTACGAGCCCTGTCGTGGATTTAGTGGGATTTGGGAACCACGAACCCAAATGTGGACTTAGTGGGCTTTAGGAACCACGAGCCCAGTCGTGGACTTAGTGGGATTTGGGAACCACGAGTCCTGTCATAGATTTAGCGCGATTAGGGAACCATGAGCCCAGTCATGGATTTATCAGGATTTGGGAACTACAAGCCCAGCTGGAGACAAAGTGGGATTTGGGAATTATGAGCCCCCTCGTGGATTTAGCAGGATTAGGGAACCATGAGCCCAGTCGTGGATTTAGTGGGATTAGGGAACCACAAGACCAGTCGTGAATTTAGCGGGATTAGGGAACCATGTGCCCAGTCGTGGACTTAGTGGGATTTGGGAACCACGAGCCCTGTCGTGGACTTAGTGGGATTTGGGAACTACGAGCCCAGCTGGAGTCTTGGTGGGATTTGGGAACTACGAGCCCAGTCGTGGATTTAGTGGGATTTGGGTACAACGAGCCCAGCTGGCGACCTTGTGGGATTTGGGAACTACGAGCCCAGTCGTGGATTTAGTGGGATTTGGGTACAACGAGCCCAGCTGGCGACCTTGTGGGATTTGGGAACTACGAGCCCAGTCATGGATTTAGTGGGATTTGGGTACAACGAGCCCAGCTGGCGACCTTGTGGGATTTGGGAACTATGAGCCCTGTCGTGGATTTAGTGGGATTAGAGAACCACGAGCCCAGCTGTGAAGACTTAGTGGGATTTGGGAACCACGAGCCCAGCAGTGGAGACTTAGTGGGATTTGGGAACTAGGAGCCCAGTCGTGGACTTAGTGGGTTTTGGAAAGCACGAGCCCAGTCGTGGAATAAGTGGGATTTGGAACCCATGAGCCCAGTCATGGATTTAGTGGGATTTGGGAACTACGAGCCCAACTGGAGACTTAGTGGGATTTGGGAACCACGAGCCCAGTCGTGGACTTTGTGGGATTTAGGAACCACGAGCCCAGCTGGAGACCTAGTGGGATTTGGGAACTACGAGCCCTGTCGTGGATTTAGCGGGATTATGGAACCACGAGCCCAGTCATGGATTTAGTGGGATTTGAGAACCACGAGCCCAGTCATGGATTTAGTGGGATTTGGGAACCACGAGCCCAGTCGTGGACTTTGTGGGATTTGGGAACTACGAGCCCAGTCGTGGATTTAGTGGAATTAGGGAAACACGAGCCCAGTCGTGGACTTAGTGGGATTTGGGAATCATGATCCCAGCTGGAGACCTAGTGGGATTTCGGAACCACGAGCCCAGCTGGAGACCTAGTGGGATTTGGGAACTACGAGCCCTGTCGTGGATTTAGCGGGATTATGGAACCACGAGCCCAGCTATGGAGACTTAGTGGGATTTGGGAACCACGAGCCCAGCTGTGGAGACTTAGTGGGACTAGGGAACCACGAGCCCAGCTGGAGACCTAGTGGGATTTGGGAACTATGAGCCCAGTCATGGACTTAGTGGGATTTGGGAACTACGAGCCCAGTCGTGGATTTAGCGGGATCTGGGAACTACGATCCCAGTCGTGGATTTAGTGGGATTTGGGAACCACGAGCCCAGCTGTGGAGACTTAGTGGGATTTGGGAACCACGAGCCCAGCTGTGGAGATTTAGCGGGATTAGGGAACCACGAGCCCAGCTGGAGCCCTAGTGGGATTTGGGAACTACGAGCCCAGTTGTGGATTTAGAGGGATTAGGGAACCACGAGTCCTGCTGTGAAGACTTTGTGGGATTAGGGAACCACGAGCCCAGTTGTGGATTTAGCGGGATTAGGGAACCTTGAGTCCTGCTGTGAAGACTTTGTGGGATTAGGGAACCATGAGCCCATCTGGAGACCTAGTGGGATTTGGGAACTACGAGACCAGTCGTGGATTTAGTGGGATTTGGGAACCACGAGCCCAGCTGTGGAGTCTTAGCAGGATTAGGGAACCACGAGCCCAGCTGGAGCCCTAGTGGGATTTGGGAACTACGAGCCCAGTTGTGGATTTAGCGGGATTAGGGAACCACGAGTCCTGCTGTGAAGACTTTGTGGGATTAGGGAACCATGAGCCCAGCTGGAGACCTAGTGGGATTTGGGAACTACGAGCCCAGTCGTGGCCTTAGTGGGATTTGGGAACTATGAGCCCAGTCGTGGCCTTAGTGGGATTTGGGAACTACGAGCCCAGTCGTGGACTTAGCTGTTTGGTGGTGGCCTGCATTCACGAAGAAGTGGTTTTGTGTAAGGAGGGAGCTGTCGTCTGTAGTGCCCCCACCTCACTTCACAGATACATGGACAATGCTGCAAAGAGAAATGGAGTGGAAGGAACAAGTAGTTTTAAAAGTGGAGATGGAAACAAACATCTCACATGGTGAGACCTCCTTGAAAAGATTGAAGGAGAGAGATTCTGCAGACGCTTCAAATCTTGAGTCCTGATGAATGGTCTTGGCCTGAAGCATTGACTGTTTATTCACCTCCATAAATGCTGCCTGACATGTTGAGCAGCATCTTGTGGGTGTTGCTTAAGTTGCTAAAGGATCGGCTGAAGTTACAATTGAAAGACTGGCAGGTTACAAACATCTCCTTCACTATCTCTCTGCAATAAATTCCCTGTTAGAACAACTGTGTTAAGTCCTCAGTCACCATAAGACACAGGTGCTGAATTAGGCCATTCAGCCCATTGAGCTTGCTCTGCCATCCCATCATGGCTGATTTATTACTATTATCCCACTCAATCCCATTCTCATGCCTTCTCCCCATATCTTTTGAGGCCCTTACCAATCAAGAACCTATCAACCTTTGTTTTAAATGACCTGGCCTTCATGGCCATATATGATAAGGAATTACACAAATTTACCACCCTCTGGCTAAAGAACTTCCTCCTTATCTCTGTTCTAAAGGGAATTCCTTCTACTCTGAGACTATGCTTCTGGTGTAAGACTCCTCCACGATAGGGAACATTCTTTTCACATCCACTCTTGGCCTTTCAATGAGAGCCCCACTCAATCTTCTAAACTCCAGTGAGTACAGGCCCAGAGCCATCAAACGTTCTTCATAGATTAACCCTTTTCTTCCTGGAGTCATTTTTGTGACCTCTTCTGGACCTTCTCCAATACTGACACATCCTTTCTTAGGTAAGGGGCTCAAAATTGCTCACGATACTCCAAGTGCAGTCTGACTAAAAGCTTGTAAATCCTCAACATTACATTGTTGCTTCTATATTCTAGTCCTCTTAAAATGAAGGCTAACATTGTATTTGCATTCCTTACCAGCAGCTCAACCTGCAAGTTAACTATTAGGGAATCTTGCATGGGGGCTCTTAATTCCCTTTGCGTCACTGTTTTCTGTATTTTCTCCCTGTTCAGAAAATAGTCCATACACTTATTCCTTCAACCAAAGTGCATGACCATTTATTTCCTTGCACTGTATTCCATTTGCCAATGCTTTGCCCATTCTCCTCATCTGTCTAAGTCTTTTTGTACTGCCTGCAAACTTGGCCACAAAGCCATCAATTCTGTCATCCAAAACAATGCCATACTGATACCTGCAGAACTCCACCTGTCATGGCAGCCAACCAGAAAAGGCCCCCTTTGTTCAGACTCTTTGCCTCCTGCCAGTCAGCTGATCTTCCATCCCAATTAACTGGAAGAATTTTCTGTTCTGGGGACCTTTTTAAAGTGTTTGGAAGTGGGAGGGGAAGGGGGAAGGGGGAATGAGTAGTGGGGGAAGCCGAAGGAGATGGAGGGAACGTGAGGGATCTGGAGCAGGATCCAAAGGGGAGCGAGGTGGGGGATATATGAAATTGGAAAGCTCATTGGGCTGTTGTCAACCAAAGGAGAATGGGCACTGCTCCCCCTGCAGTTACAGGAATACTTCACCTTGACGATTTGGAAGAAGAGCTTTCTGTCCTGGCCGTCAACCAGTCGGTCGGAGAAGACACGGTGGACTTCATGAATCCACAGCCTCATCAATTTATGGTCCCCTTTGGTCCCCGGGGGAACACAGTCTGGTTTCAAGAGCAACAGACCCTGGAGAGACAGTAATAGTGATCTCAACAGTGTGGCTCAGCCCACAGGAAGGGGAGAATTGACAATGACCTGCCGGGATAATTTCAGTCCTGTCTGTGCATTACCTGGATGACTCTGGAGAAGTCTCTCAGATTGAATATGTAATGTGACTTGGACGGTGTCGGCAGGAAGTGCTGCACAACTTGCGTGTACATTTCCATGGTAGCCCAGAGCAAAATCTTCTCAAAGGAAAAGAACAACAGTGTAAACATTTATAATTGTTGTAACCATTATCCCATTAGGGAAGCATCTGCAGAGGTTTCATCTTAAACTGCGTGAGATGTCTCTTTCTATAGCATCACCATGAGAGGGTCTGATACATGGAGTGTTGGCTAGGGGATGGGATACAGCGATTCTCACCTGGACATAATGCAACACTCTACCTTTCCTCCAGTGAGGGTCGTGCTGAACTGCACCAGGTCTAGAGGAGCATTAGGAATGACGTCCTGCTCCAGAAGCAAGGTCGAGCTCAGTATGCAGGTAATATGTATGCTCACTCATGTCTATGCTGAGATGTTCACTGAAGCAACAGGATCAATGCTTAACATTGAAGGTCCACAACCTGTTTACGAGACAATATGAACCACTCTCAGATCTTGGGAGTCAGCACTCGGTGAATGTGGCACCAATGATAAGATTAACCTTCACCTTAGTGACTGAAGTTTGAGAATCAGAGTCAGATTTCTTTATTAATATAAATTGATATGAAGACATACATTTCAATATATAGGAGACCGCCTCTGTCTGTCGATGGAGTAGCAGTGATTCTGTGCTGCTCTTAGCTTTCTTTCTCTCCCCCGCAGCTTAAATTTTGAATTCATAATTTTTAATTGCTGACTCTTGAAGGGGAGTAATATGTTTACGAGAAGTGGGAAGAATTTGCATGAATCCACTGGCAAAGGGAATGGAAAAGGTAATGGAAAAGAAAAGGTGCCGAAGGAAAGTTCTGATGAAATGCCATCATGGGCTGAAGATATCGTTCGGACATTGAATTTAATTCAAGAACAGAATACGGTAATTAAAGATCAACAAGAAAAGAATAATAATGAAATGAAGTTATTTCTGGGAAATCTTAAAGATGTGGTTTCCGGTGATGTCATCGTCGAGAGTGGCAGCTTAAGTCACTAGCTCCTCCGGAAAAACGTGTATTAAGCCCCGTTAACCTGTCAAATATAATATTTTTTGAAAAATATTTGAACTGAAAAGAGGGGCAAGAATAGGGAGAAGAAATAGAAATAAAAAAAGCCACACTGTGGAGCCTGCGTCCGAGAGGAGTGCGAGCGAGGCGGTCGCCGGGCCTCGTTAGGTCGAAGCGGCGAATGTCTTCGAAATCCTGAAGGAAATAATGGAGGTCCAGAAAGATATAAAGCAGCAGCTCCATGATATTAAGGCAGAGCTCGCCAGTGTTAATCAAAAAATAGTGGTGGCAGAGACTCGAACTGAGAAGGTGGAACATAGCGTTCATAACATGAAGCGGATACCGAACAAGACAATAAAAATAATACATCACCAAGAAGGTAAACTGCTTGACCTGGAGGGAAGATCATGGCGGAAAAATATCAGAATCTACAACATTCCTGAAGAACGGAGGGCCCGTCTATGACTGAGTTTGTCAGAAAGTTACTGTGGGACGCGCTGGATCTTCCCCCGGCTATGGAGCTGGAAGTCGAAAGAGCCCACTGCGCATTCGTTCCGAAACCTACCCAGGATAGAAAGCCATGCCCAATAATAATAAAATTGCTTCGGTACAGCACCAAGACGGAGATTCTACCTGGGCCTGGGGTAAGAAGAGAGTGTTTTATCATGATAAATTAATATATTTCAACCAAGATTATCACCTGCGGTCCTCCAGAAACACAAAGAATACTCCAAAGTAAAGTGAGTATTAAAGCAAAATAAGATTAGATTTCAAACTCTGTTCCCTACTCAACTTCGAGTGTTTTATGAAAACGGGACACAGTTGTACCAGACAGTGGAAGAGGCGACTACAGACATGAAGGCCAGAGGGTTGCCCATCAGCATGACCAAAACGAAGGAAAGCCTGGCTGAGGAATTGTCCCGCTCGGCTTGGGAAATAGTGCGAGAAACGAGAAGGCAGGAGACGGGAGGAGGCCAAGAGAAACATATCAGGAAGAGACCGGGAGTTTCCCAAAGACAGTCCTCACCCACTTCAGAAGAGCCATAAGGTTTGGCTAACTTTAAAAATGTTGAGAAGCTAAACAAAACAAAAGTACACGGTGATATACCTATCTTGAGAAATACTTATTATAATGTGTATTTTATATTACTTAGTTGTTATTCTTTATTCGCTCACTTGCTCCTTTTCCCCACCAAAATGAGAATTATATATATATATATTTATATCTTGTGTGTGTGTGTGTGTGTGTGTGTGTGTGTGTGTGTGTGTGTGTGTGTGTGTATATATATGAGGGGTACACAGGGAAATCTTTTCTGTGTAATGGATTTGTTCACTGACCTTTATAAATACTGCAATGGGGGCCCTCAACTCACAAGGAGGAGGGGTTATCCCCCACAGCTAGACATTTCCTCTAACTCAACGCAGGGTCATCTACTAGAGACCTCAGCCTTGGAATCACACGTTCGTTGCCATTTTTGTTATTATTTGAGTTTCTTGGTTCTTATTTTTTCACGGGGTAGATCCATTAAGTTTTATTCTAATTTCAATTATACATTGACAGATAAATACAGATGGCTAAGGACAAGGTAAATTCATTTCTTTTAATGTAAATGGGCTATTAAATCCAATCAACGTAAGAGAATTTCATCCAAAATGAAAAAAGAACAAGCCCATGTAGTATATTTACAGGAAACTCATTTAAGTGATAATGAGCATAAAAAACTAAAGAGAATGGGCTTCACTAATCTGTTTTTCTCATATAAATCAGGGCATAGGAGAGGAGTTGCTATTTTTATCTTAAGTAAGCTAAATTTTGAAAAAATATTCGAAATGGGAGATAAAGAAGGCATATATATTCTGGTAACGGGGAATATAGATGGCAATTCAGTTACTCTATTGAATATATATGCACCCCCGGGAAGTGATATTGGTTTCTTTCAGAAAATTACTGCTATTATGGTAATGGAAACAGAAGATCTCCTGATATGTGGGGGAGACTTAAATTTACAATTACAACCAAACCTAGACTCTTCCAATAGAAAAACCTATGAAACAAAATCTTTACATAAGAAAGTTAATACACTTTTTGAGGATGTTGGTTTAATTGATATATGGAGGGACCTTTTCCCTGACAGAAGGGATTACACTCATTATTCTGCTCCACATTCTGTACATACAAGAATAGACCATTTCATAACATTTGGAAAAGACCAAGACAAAATAAACACCTGTGGAATTGGGACAATAGATGTAAGTGACCATGCACCTATATATTTATCTGTTGATTTTGACCTACAACCAAAGAATACTATTTGGAAACTAAATTCAAGTCGACTCAATGATCCGTACTTTAAGGAACAAATTAAAAAAGGAATTGGTCTCTACTTAGAATTTAATGATAATGGAGAGGTTTCACCTCCCATTTTATGGGATACTCTGAAGGTGGTCTTAAGAGGGAAAATTATAGCGATATCTTCATATAAGAAGAAAATAAGGAATAAAACATTAGAGGAATTACAAAATAGGTTGAAGGAACTAGAGAAAAACACAAATTGAATTTGGCACAGGATACATTAGGAGAAATTAAAAGAATTAGGAATGAAATAAATAATTTGGCTACGCAAGAAATCAAGAAAAACTTAATTTTTCTGAAACAGAGACATTATGAAAGTGGATTGAAATCTATGAAAATACTGGCGTGGAAACTGAAAAAAAAGATAGCAGAAAATACAATTCATAGAATTAGGGACCCAAGAACAAAAATGATAAAAAATAAGCTAAGTGAAATTCAAGAAGCTTTTGAAGTGTTTTACAAAACACTATATTCCAAAGTTCCGGGGGGGGGGGCGGGAAGCATAACCCAAATTGACACCTTCATGAATTCTCTAGAGTTACCCACTTTAAGCGAAGAACAAAATAGAACGATGACTGCTGACATAACTGATGTTGAATTAAAAGCTGCAATTAGTAGGCTTAAATTAAGCAAGTCACCAGGATCAGATGGGTATACGGCAGAGTGGTACAAAGAATTTAAAAATGAGTTAATTCCTGTTTTACTCCCCACACTGAACTGGGCTCTAAAAAAGGCACAAATGCCACCCAGTTGGAAGGAAGCAATAATCTCAGCTATACTGAAAGAAGGCAAGGATAAAATGGAATGCGGGTAATTTAGACCAATATCCGTTCTTAATGTAGATTATCGATTATTTATCTCCATCACGGCCAAATGATTAGAGGAGTTTCTACCCATACTGATATGTATGGATCAGACAGGTTTTATATGACAACGCCAGACACAAGACAATATACGAAGGACACTTCACATAATTATGGATTATATACAAAAAAAATAAAATCGAAGCAGTAGTGATAAGCGTGGATGCTGAAAAAGCATTTGATTCGGTTAATTGGAATTTTCTTTACAGAGTTTTACATAGATTTGGTTTCCAAGACACAATTATTAAAACTATACAGACACTATATGACAATCCTACTGCTCGGATTAAAATCAATGGATATTTATCAAATAGTCTACCCTAGAAAGGGGCATGAGACAGGGTTGTGCATGGTCACCACTACTCTTTGTGTTATATCTGGAACTATTAGTTCAATATATCAGACAAAATGAAGATATCGGGGAATTACTATTAAAGGGACAGAGCATAAATTGGCTTGTTACGCGGATGACATTTTGATCTATCTAGGGCAACCAACATACTCTTTACCTAAATTGATGCAATCCTTTGAACAATATGGTCAATTATCAGGATAGATATCAACATAGATAAAACCCAATTACTTTCATATTACTATAGCACACTAAGAGAAATTGAAAGTCGATACCCCTGGGCATAGCACACAGAGTCTTTCAAATATTTGGGCATCATTATGCCAAAAGATTTGGCAAAATTATCAGAATGCAATTATCAGCCTTTATATAAAAAAATTAAGGAAGATGTGGCAAGATGGAACCTGATTCCTTTTTTCAGTCTCAGTTCAAGGATTGAGTCTATTAAAATGAATATACTGCCCAGATTGTTATATCTCTTTCAGACCCTACCAATAGAGATTAATCAAAATCAATTCAATGAATGGAACAAGATGCTATCAAGGTATATTTGGCAGGGTAAAAGGCTTAGAGTTCGTCTCAAAACTTTGCAATTAGCAAAGGAAAAGTGGGGATGGGGCTTGCCTTCTCTTAGAGATTATTATTTTGTAGCACAGTTGAGAGCTGTGATATGTTGGTGCAACCTGTCATATGGCGCTCAATGGAAAAACATTGAGGAGCGGGTACTTCCCATCCCCATACAAGCAATTTTGGCTGATAACAACCTGCAAAGGTACATAAATACTATTGATAACCCACGGGTGAAATTGACTCTTAAAATATGGAAAACTACTGTAAAAGAATATAATCTAGAGGGAGATATTGCAATTCTTAAATGGTGTGCATATGACTCTGATTTTACACCAAATAAATTGGATGCTAGATTTAAGGACTGGACAGCTAAAGGAATAACAGCTCTTTGCAACATAATGAAAGAAGGAACACTGTTCAGTTTTGAAATGCTTAAAGAGAAACACTTATTAGAAAAACAAGTTTTTTATCGGTATTTACAGATGTGACAATATGTTAATAAGACGCTTAAAAATGTAACCAAGGCAAATACATGTTTGATAGAGCTCTTTAGAAAAGCATATAATTCAGATAATGGTAGTAGAATCATTTCAAGCATGTATAAGGGGTTGTCAAATCTTAAAACACATTCCACTTCATACATTAAAACAAAATGGGAGAAGGAAGGAGGGATAATTATATCTGAGGAAGAATGGACAACAATATGGAGATATCAATGGAAGTGCACCAATTCACAGAAATGGAGGGAGTTTGGATGGAAAAACTTGATAAGATATTTTATTACACCCTCCCAGAAATCCCATTATAATGGTAACCTCCCTGTTTGCTGGAGAAATTGTGGAAATCGAAATGCAAATCATTATCATATTTTTTGGGATTGCCCTGTTATCAAAAACTATTGGAGGGGGATACACAATGCCCTACAAGACATCTTTAAATGTGAAATACCCTTGGAGAGTAAGACCATATATTTTGGATATATACCTCAAGAATGGTTGAATAGAGATAAATATTTAATGAATATACTATTGGTGGCTGGTAAAAAGACTCTTACTAGGAAATGGTTATCACAGGAGAGCCCAACTGTAAATACATGGATGGAAATTACAATGGACATTTACAAAATAGGGAAGATAACAGCATCTGTTAATCATAAGCTGGAATAATTTGATTCATCCTGGGAAAAATGGTTTAACTACATAATGCCTCATAGGCCTGATTTTATTCTCACAAATCAATGAATCTGTTGTAAAAAAAAAGATCACTCCCTACTTGTACATAGTTCTTTCCTTTTGCTTGTTTTTTCTTTCCACTCTTTTCTATAAGTGATATATATGATTGTGATATATATGATTGTATGATATATATGTACAATGTCTGAAATACATCCTTCGGAAATGTCTGTTTGATGAACTTCAATAAAAAAAAATTACAAAAAAAAATTTTTAAAGATGTGGAGACTCAAGTTACTAAACACGAAGAGGAATTTAAGTTAACCAAGCAGAAATTGTCTGAAACTACAACCTGTTTGCAAAAATATCATGATAAGATTATAGATTTAGAAACCAGGTCTCGCTGAAACAACATACGAATCGTTGGATTGCAAGAAGAAGTTGAAAATGGAGATCTAACAGTTTACTTTGGTAAGCTCTTTCATACTTTATTTCGGGCTATTTTATCAAAGCCGCCTGCTATTGAAAGAGCACACAGACTTTCGAAATTTAAAAACTCAAGCAGACCAAGAGTTATTTTGGTTTGTCTTCATCACTTTAAAATTAAAGATCAAAGAATGCAGCAGGCACGAAAACAGAGAGTTTTCAGATTCAACAGGTCTGAGCTGCATTTTTATGAAGATTACCCAAAAGAAGTAATGGAACAAAGATTAAGATTTGCTTCGATAATGAAACAAGTATATGATAAGAAATTATTTCCCTTTCTGATATATCCAACAAAAATGAAAGTTTCTCCTCTTAATTCTTCTCCACGTATTTTCTTCGACCCCAAAGCCTTGCTGGATTTTGTTCAGGCTATACCTATCACTGTCACCGATGTTACTACCGAATGAACTATCTGAAAAGCTGTTTAATTATTTGTATATTATTCATAGTTTAAAAAGAAGATATATGAAGGCTAATTGGATATTTTATTGAGAGATTAATAAAAGAAGATAAGAAAACCTGCTTATTATTATATCCTATTGGATTTTTTTTTTGGAAAGAAGATTTATGGCTCAAGATTGACTGTTTAAATGGCTAATTAGATATTTGACTCAGAAAAGAGGATAAAGGGATTTGTTCCTTTTATCTAATATTTGGTTTTGATGTTTCTCTTTGTTGTTTCTTAATTTACTAACTGGTAGTTTTCTTTCCTATTAATACGGTTTCTTTATATATATATATATATATATATATATATTTGGGAGGATTTAGTTACTTATGATATTACTAATTAATATTTCTGTAAATTTAGTTCGGTTAAATATACTATTAACCCTTCTTTTTAAAATCTGTTTTATTATAGTGATATATAACTGAATAACTTTCTTAGAGATTTAAAGCTTAATTTAAGATGCCACTGGTTTTGGTAATGGGGGACAAAGAAGTGGCAGATGAACTTAATAAGTGCTTTGCATCAGCCTTGACTGTGGAAGACAGTAACAGTGTTGCAGAGGTCTGTGACTGTCAGGGAGCAGGAATGAGTGACATTGCTGTTGCAAAGGAAACAGTGCTAGACAAACTGAAAGGTCTTAAGGTAGATAAGTCACCTGGACCAGATGGACTACATCCCAGAGTCCTGAGGGAGGTTGCTGAAGAGGAAACAAATGCATTGTTTATGATCTTTCAAGAATTACTTGATTCTGTCATGGTTTTGGAGGACTGGAAAATTGCAAATGTCACTCCACTCTTTAAGAAGGAAGGAAAACAAAAGAAAGGAAATTCTTGGCCAGTTCGCCCAACCTCATTGGTTGGGAAAGTGGTGGAGTCCATTATGAAGGATAATGAAAGTCTCAGGATACATGGGACTAATGATAAAATAAGTCAAAGTCAGCATGGTTTCTGTAAAGGGTAATCCTGCCTGACAAATCTGTTAGAATTCTTCGAGGAAGTAACAAGCAGGGTGGGCAAAGGAGAAGCAGTGGATGTCAGTTACCTGAATTTTCAAAAGGCATTTGATAAGGTGCTGCTCATGAAGCTGCTTAGCAAGATAAAATCTTATGACATTACAGGAAAGACACTAGCATGGAAAGAGGAATGCCGTGGGGGGAGTGAATGGGAATAAAGGGGTCCTTTTCAGGTTGGCTGCCAGTGACTAGTGATGTTCCTCTAGGGTCAATACTGGGACCGCTACTTGTCACATCGTCTGTCAGTGATTTGGATAATGGAATTGATGGCTTTGTGGCAAAGTTGGCAGATAATACGAAGATAGGTGGAGGGATAGGTAGTGCTGAAGAAGCAATGTGATTGCAGAAGGACCTAGACAAATTGGAAGAATGGGCAAAAAAGTGGTGGATGATATACAGTTATGGGAAACATGTGATAACGTATTTTGGTAAAGAAAATGAAAGAGCTGACTATCATCTAAATGGGAAACAGGTTCAATCATCAGAGGTGTTATGCAAGACTCCCATAAGGTTAATTTACAGGTAGACTCTGTGGTAAAAAAAAGCAAATATAATGTTGGCATTTATTTCAAGGGGAATAGACTATAAAAGCAAGGAGATAATGCTGAGCCTCTATAAGACATTAGTCAGGCCACAGTTGGAGTATTGTCAGTAGCTTTGGGCCCCATATCTTAGAAAGGATGTGTTGTCATTGAAGAGAGTCCAGAGGAGGTTCACAAAGTTAATTCCGGGAATGAAGGGGTTAACACATGAGGAGTGTTTGGCGCTTTGGGCCTGTACTCACTTGAATTTAGGAGAATGCTTTGGGATCCCATTGAAACCTACTGAATGTTCAAAGGACTGGATAGGGTGGATGTGGAGAGGATATTTCCTTTGGTGGGGGTATCCAGAACTAGAGGGCACAACCTCAAAACTGATGGATGACCCTTTAGAACAGAGGTAAAGAGGAATTTTTTTAGCCAGAGTCTGAGGTATGCTCTGCCACAGACAGTTGTGGAGGCCAAGTCCATGGGTATATTTAAAGCAAAATTTGATTGTTTCCTGATCAGTCAGGACATCAAAGGATATGGCAAGAAGGCAGGTGTATAGGGTTGAGTGGGATCTGGGATCAGCCATGATGGAATGGCAGAGCAGACTCGATGGGCTGAATGGCCCAATTCTGCTCCCATGTCTAATGATCTTATGGTCCTGGTCCAACCACGTAGAAGCCATAGCCAAGAAAGCTCCTCAGGAGGTTTAAGGAATTTGGTATTTCCCATCCCGTTTGACCCTCACTAATTTTTTTCAATGCACCACAGAAGACACCTCATCTGGATCTGGAGGCAACTGCTTTACCTGTGACATAGTGCACTGTAGTCAGTTTGCAGGCTGTGTGACCGCTGCTGGAAGAAGGCTCTGCACTTGTGACCCCTCTCTTTTCCTCTCTCAATGGAGGGTGACAGCCTGTCGGTTCTTGAGTCAGGGGTGCTTGGAGAGGAGATGTGGCAGATTGCAACATCAAAAAGGCAAGTTGCTGGTCTCCCACTCTCACTTGTTGCAGGAGTGACGTCTCTCTCCCTCGCTAATGAGAGGGAGTCTGTCTGAGACACCGAAGTGTTGGGATGGACTGTAGTTTCTGATGGACTCTAGATCAAGGTCACTTCAGCAGCTTTGCTGGGGGGAAGGGGGCTGCTGGTTTTGCTGAAGCAAATGGGGGAGGGGGTGGGGGAGCGGTTAATGTCTTTGCTGCTGCTTGTGCGTGGGATGTGGAAGGGGGTTTTGAGGCTCTGATGTTTCTGTCAATCAGTTTTTGGGGGGTATTTCTCTGTTTTGTGGACGTCTGTGAAGAGTAAGGATTTTGGGTTGTATTTTGGATACATTCTCAGATTTTAAATTGATCCATTGAACCAGTTGTGGACCCTGCTCAGTACATCACTGAAAAATCAACCTCCACTCCATGGACTGTGTCTACACTACTTACTTCCTCAGTTAAGCAGAGAGTATAGGCAAAGGCCCCAAGACACCCTGGGCATTCTCTCCTGCCCCACCGGGCATAAGGTACAAACACCTGAAAGCATGCACCACCAAGCCAAGCCCAAGGACAGCTTCTATCCTGCTGTTATTAAATGGTTCCTTGGTATAATAATATGGACTCTTGAACTCACAGTCTACTTCATTACAGTCTTGTACTTTATTGTCCACCTGCACTGCACTCTGTCCTGCATTTTATCTGACTCTACCCCATTGCACTGTTTAATGAATTGCTCTGTATGGACAGTATATAAGAGAAGCTCTTCACTGTATCTCAGTACATGGATGATAATACCATTTCCAGTTTCAGACACAAGCCCTGCACAGGATTGGAGACACAGCATCTGGGACTGAGGCGGGCTGGGCAGCAGAAAGGACCACTGGGATCTATGGGCCCTAATGTTAGGCTGGGTCAATGTTCCCCAATCTTACTTTCTGAGGAACAGCAGAGACAAACTACTGGAGGAACTCAGCTGAGCAGGCAGCATCTGAGGAGGGTAATAGTGGACATTTTACGGTTGCAGGGAAGGGGTGTTGTTTGGGAAGTGATGTCACTATGTGTGTATGGACACTGGGAACATTTCAAGGGTCACTCCCACTGGGATGTCTGCATGGTGTGGCACCATAACGTAACAGCTAGCATAAGACTATCACAGCACCAGTGACCTGGGTTCAATTCCCTCTGCCGTTATTATGGATTTTGTGTGTTCTCCCAGTAACCAGTTGGGGTTCTTCGAGATGCTCCAGCACCCCCCACCCCAGGTTAGTCATTAATTGGTCACAGGTGTAATTGGGCAGCAAGACTCATATGTATCTCTAAATAAATAAAAAAAGAGAGATCTGAACCAGGGAGGGAAAATTCAGTGATGTCTGTTGCTTCACTTCATCTGCTTGAAAGTTGGAGTGATACAACATTGGGTGCACTGGAGACTGTCGCCACAATGAGGCACAGGGAGTCTGAGGAAGTACATAAAACAAGAGCAGACTGTTCATTTCGATTAGTGCAATGCTTCACAGCGCCAGCTGTAAGTTTGGGATTCAATTCCCACTGCTGCCTGCAAGGAGCTAGTAAGTTCTCCCTGTGATCGTGTGAGTTTCCTCTGGGTGCTCTGGTTCCCTCCCACTTTCCAAGGATGTACAGGTTTTTTTTTGCATGTCACACCAGATAGTCAGCCATTCTTGTCTGGCGCGTGGTGTCAGGATTAGTCTCCTTTCGGAATAACCGGGTCACGGTATGAACGCTCCTAACTCGACCCTTGTTTTTTTTTATGAGGCCGAGTGACTAGCTCGACACTCAACCTGGCACGGACGGAAAGTGTGTTCGGGGGTGGCCCCACTTGGATTCAAACTCGGGAGCCTTCGCTCTGGAGTCCGGTGCTGATGCCATTGGGCCACCAGCCAGCCGATGTACAGGTTAGGTTTAGTGAGTGGTGGGCATGTTATGTTGGCTCTGGAAGCATGGCAACACTTGTGTGATTTTCACTAGAGAAATCCATCCCTGCTTCAGTATTCGTTGGTCTTTAACTTCTGCCTGTGAACAGGCTGCGGCTAGCTCTTACCCTGGAATATCTTTTCAGGGAGTTGTTGAAGTGCCAGTCCACACATCTAGTGACATCACTTACCCGACCTTGGAATGCCCACTATTTCCCTCCATAGATGCTGAGTTCCTCCAGCTCAAATCTCGCTAATTTGATTTGATGCAAATGACACATTTCACTGTTCATTCAATATACATATGCAATCTTTAACAAATCTTTAAATCTTTAATCTTTCCCTCCATAGATGTTGTCTGCCCTGCTGAGTTTCTCCAGCAGTTTGTGTGTGCTGCAACAGAAAACACTTAACAGTTTGTCATTAAATTGGAGAGGGGACAAAGCAATGGTGTTACCAGGAATGGATGGAGAGTCTGGAAGGGCTGGGACTGATTTTCCAGGAGTGCAGGAGGCTGAGGAGTGACCTTATGGAGGTTTGTAAAACCATGAGGGGCACACATAAATGGATGTTCATAGTCTTCTCCCCAGGGAAGGGGAGTTTGAAATAGAGGAAAGATGAGAGGGGACCTGAGGGGCAGGGTTGGTGGGTATATGAAACTACCACTGCCAGAGGCGGCTACAACGTCAACATTTTAAAGACATTCGGACAGATGCATGGATAGGAAAGACTGAGAGGACTACAGGACAATGGTGGAAGTGGGGTTAGCTCGGTTTTGCTAGTTGGTCAGCACAGCTGAGTTGGGCCAAAGGGCCTGTTTCCATGCTGGTTGACTCAATAACTCTGACTTTAGGTCAGGTCACATTGGTGAGAAGAGAAATAGAGTGAACACCCTTCACCAAGGCAAAATATCACCTTTACCTTCTGCCTGTGATAAGACTCTTACCCTGGAATATCTTTTCAGGGAGATGTTGAAGCCCCTGTTGAAGTGCCAGTCCACCACAGGTTGGAAGATGGACATCACAGTGACTTCACTGAAGGTATCAAGAGCAATGATGTTGAAGTGTCGCAGACAGCGCGGGCTGATGGAATTGCGCCCACCGCTGGGAGGAACCATTGCTGCCACCAGGGACTTGGTCTGAAGACGGAAGATGCTGGAGTCATTTCTGCAACCACACAACATCCTCGTCAGCATGTAGTCCACCGTCCACACGGACTCATCAGCACACTGTCCACCATCAACACAGACTGACCAGCACACAGTCCACCATCAACACAGACTGACCAGCACACAGTCCACCATCAACACGGACTGACCAGCACACAGTTCAGAATCAACCTGGACTTGTCAGCACACAGTCCACCATCAACACAGACACGTCAGCACACAGTCGACCATCAACACAGACTGACCAGAACACAGTCCACCATCAACACAGACACGTCAGCACACAGTCCTCCATCAACACGGACTGATCAGAACACAGTCCACAATCAACACGGACTCGTCAGCACACAGTCCTCCATCAACACGGACTGATCAGAACACAGTCCACAATCAACACGGACTCGTCAGCACACAGTCCACCATCATCACGGACTGATCAGCACACAGTCCACCATCGACACAGACTGACCGGCACACAGTTCAGAATCAACCTGGACTTGTCAGCAGACAATCCACCGTCAACACGGACTGACCAGCACACAGTCCACCATCAACACAGACTGAACAGAACACTGTCCACCATCAACACAGACACGTCAGCACACAGTTCACAATCAACACGGACTCGTCAGAACACAGTCCACCATCAACACGGACTCGTCAGCACACAGTTCACCATCAACACGGACTGACCAGAACACAGTCCACCATCAACACAGACACGTCAGCACACAGTCCTCCATCAACACGGACTGATCAGAACACAGTCCACAATCAACACGGACTCGTCAGCACACAGTCCACCATCAACACGGACTGACCAGCACACAGTTCACCATCAACACAGACTGTTCAGAACACAGTCGACCAGCAACACGAACTCGTCAGCACACAGTCCGCAATCAATACGGATCCATCAGCACACAGTTCACATTCAACATGGACTGACCAGAACACAGTCCACCATCAACACGGACTGACCAGCACACAGTCCACCATCAACACGGACTGACCAGAACACAGTCCACCATCAATACGGACTCATCAGCACACAGTCCACAAGAAACACAGACTCGTCAGCAGACAGTCCACAATCAACATGGACTGACCAGAACACAGTCCACCATCAACACGGACTGACCAGCACACAGTCCACCATCAACACGGACTGACCAGAACACAGTCCACCATCAATACGGACTCATCAGCACACAGTCCACAAGCAACACAGACTCGTCAGCAGACAGTCCACCATCAACACAGACTCATCAGCACACAGTCCACAAGCAACACAGACTCATCAGCAGACAATCCACCATCAACACAGACTGACCGGCACACAGTCCACAATCAACACAGACTGACCGGCACACAGTGCACAATCAACACGGACTCGTCAGCAGACAATCCACCATCAACACGGACTGACCAGCACACAATCCACCATCATCACGGACTGACCAGAACACAATCCACCGTCAACACGGACTGACCAGCACACAGTTCACCATCAACACAGACTGATCAGAACACTGTCTACCATCAACACGGACTGAACAGCACACAGTCCACCATCAACACGGACTGACCAGCACACAGTCCACAATCAACACAGACTGACTAGAACACAGTGGACCATCAACACGGACTCGTCAGCACACAGTCCACAATCAACATGGACTGACCAGCACACAGTCCACCATCAACACAGACTGACCAGCACACAGTTCAGAATCAACCTGGACTTGTCAGCACACAGTCCACCATCAACACAGACACGTCAGCACACAGTCGACCATCAACACAGACTGACCAGCACACAGTTCACCATCAACACGGACTGACCAGAACACAGTCCACCATCAACACAGACACGTCAGCACACAGTCCTCCATCAACACGGACTGATCAGAACACAGTCCACAATCAACACGGACTCGTCAGCACACAGTCCACCATCAACACAGACTGACCAGCACACAGTTCACCATCAACACAGACTGTTCAGAACACAGTCGACCAGCAACACGAACTCGTCAGCACACAGTCCGCAATCAATACGGATCCATCAGCACACAGTTCACATTCAACATGGACTGACCAGAACACAGTCCACCATCAACACGGACTGACCAGCACACAGTCCACCATCAACACGGACTGACCAGAACACAGTCCACCATCAATACGGACTCATCAGCACACAGTCCACAAGAAACACAGACTCGTCAGCACACAGTCCACAATCAACATGGACTGACCAGAACACAGTCCACCATCAACACGGACTGACCAGCACACAGTCCACCATCAACACGGACTGACCAGAACACAGTCCACCATCAATACGGACTCATCAGCACACAGTCCACAAGCAACACAGACTCATCAGCAGACAGTCCACCATCACCACGGACTGACCAGCACACAGTCCACCATCAACACAGACTCGTCAGCACACAGTCCACCATCATCACGGACTGATCAGCACACAGTCCACCATCGACACAGACTGACCGGCACACAGTCCACAATCAACACAGACTGACCGGCACACAGTGCACAATCAACACGGACTCGTCAGCAGACAATCCACCGTCAACACGGACTGACCAGCACACAGTCCACCATCAACACAGACTGAACAGAACACTGTCCACCATCAACACGGACTGAACAGAACACAGTCCACCATCAACACGGACTCGTCAGCACACAGTCCACCATCAACACGGACTGAACAGAACACTGTCCACCATCAACATGGACTGACCAGCACACAGTCCACAATCAACACAGACTCATCAGCAGACAGTCCACCATCACCACGGATTGATCAGCACACAGTCCACCATCAACACAGACTGACCAGAACACAGTGCACAATCAACACGGACTCATCAGCAGACAGTCCACTGTCAACACGGACTGACCAGCACACAGTCCACCATCAACACAGACTGAACAGAACACTGTCTACCATCAACACGGACTGAACAGAACACAGTCCACCATCAACACGGACTCGTCAGCACACAGTCCACCATCAACACGGACTGAACAGAACACTGTCCACCATCAACATGGACTGACCAGCACACAGTCCACAATCAACACAGACTCATCAGCAGACAGTCCACCATCACCACGGATTGATCAGCACACAGTCCACCATCAACACAGACTGACCAGAACACAGTCCACCATCATCACAGACTGACCAGAACACAGTGCACAATCAACACGGACTCATCAGCAGACAGTCCACTGTCAACACGGACTGACCAGCGCACAGTCTACCATCAACACGGACTGAACAGAACACAGTCCACAATCAACACAGACTCGTCAGCACACAGTCCACCATCAACACAGACTCGTCAACACACAGTCGACCATCAGCACAGACTGACCAGCACACAGTCCAGCATCAACACAGACTCGTCAGCACACAGGCCACAATCAACACAGACTTGTCCGCACACAGTTCACAATCAACACAGACTCGTCAGCACACAGTCCACAAGCAACACAGACTCGTCAGCAGACAGTCCACCATCACCACGGACTGATCAGCACACAGTCCACCATCGACACAGACTGACCGGCACACAGTTCACAATCAACACAAACTCGTCAACACACAGTCCACCATCAACACGGACTCGTCAGCACACAGTCCACAAGCAACACAGACTCGTCAGCAGACAGTCCACCATCACCACGGACTGATCAGCACACAGTCCACCATCGACACAGACTCGTCAGCACACAGTCCACCATCATCACGGACTGATCAGCACACAGTCCACCATCAACACAGACTGAACAGAACACTGTCCACCATCAACACGGACTGAACAGAACACAGTCCACAAGCAACACAGACTCGTCAGCACACAGTCCACAAGCAACACAGACTGATCAGCACACAGTACACCATCAACACGGACTCGTCAGCAGACAATCCACCGTCAACACGGACTGAACAGAACACTGTCCACCATCAACATGGACTGACCAGCACACAGTCCACAATCAACACAGACTCATCAGCAGACAGTCCACCATCACCACGGATTGATCAGCACACAGTCCACCATCAACACAGACTGACCAGAACACAGTCCACCATCATCACAGACTGACCAGAACACAGTCCACCATCACCACGGACTGATCAGCACACAGTCCACCATCGACACAGACTGACCGGCACACAGTTCACAATCAACATAAACTCGTCAACACACAGTCCACCATCAACACGGACTCGTCAGCACACAGTCCACAAGCAACACAGACTCGTCAGCAGACAGTCCACCATCACCACGGACTGATCAGCACACAGTCCACCATCGACACAGACTCGTCAGCACACAGTCACCATCATCACGGACTGATCAGCACACAGTCCACCATCAACACAGACTGAACAGAACACTGTCCACCATCAACACGGACTGAACAGAACACAGTCCACAAGCAACACAGACTCGTCAGCACACAGTCCACAAGCAACACAGACTGATCAGCACACAGTACACCATCAACACGGACTCGTCAGCAGACAATCTACCGTCAACACGGACTGACCAGCACACAGTCCACCATCAACACAGACTGAACAGAACACTGTCCACCATCAACACGGACTGAACAGAACACAGTCCACAAGCAACACAGACTCGTCAGCACACAGTCCACAAGCAACACAGATTGATCAGCACACAGTACACCATCAACACAGACTGACCGGCACACAGTTCACAATCAACACAAACTCGTCAACACACAGTCCACAAGCAACACAGACTGACCAGCACACAGTCCACCATCAACACGGACTGACCAGCACACAGTCCACAATCAACACAGACTCGTCAGCACACAGTCCACCATCATCACGGACTGATCAGCACACAGTCCACAAGCAACACAGACTGACCGGCACACAGTGCACAATCAACACGGACTCGTCAGCAGACAATCCACCATCAACACGGACTGAACAGAACACTGTCCACCATCAACACGGACTGAACAGAACACAGTCCACCATCAACACGGACTCGTCAGCACACAGTCCACCATCAACACGGACTGAACAGAACACAGTCCAACATCAATATGGACTCATCAGCACACAGTCCACCATCAACACAGACTCGTCAGCACACAGTCCACCATCATCACGGACTGATCAGCACACAGTCCACAAGCAACACAGACTGACCGGCACACAGTGCACAATCAACACGGACTCGTCAGCAGACAATCCACCATCAACACGGACTGAACAGAACACTGTCCACCATCAACACGGACTGAACAGAACACAGTCCACCATCAACACGGACTCGTCAGCACACAGTCCACCATCAACACGGACTGAACAGAACACAGTCCAACATCAATATGGACTCATCAGCACACAGTCCACCATCAACACAGACTGAACAGAACACAGTCCACCATCAACACGGACTCGTCAGCACACAGTCCACAATCAACACAGACTCGTACGCACACAGTTCACAATCAACACAGACTGACCAGCACACAATTCACAATCCACACAGACTCGTCAGCACACCGTCCACCATCAACACAGACTCGTCAACACACAGTCGACCATCAGCACAGACTGACCAGCACACAGTCCAGCATCAACACGGACTCGTCAGCAGACAGTCCACCATCGACACAGACTGATCAGCACACAGTCCACCATCGACACAGACTGACCGGCACACAGTGCACAATCAACACGGACTCGTCAGCAGACAGTCCACCGTCAACACGGACTGACCAGCACACAGTCCACCATCAACACAGACTGAACAGAACACTGTCCACCATCAACACGGACTGAACAGAACACAGTCCACCATCAATACGGACTCGTCAGCACACAGTCCACCATCAACACGGACTGAACAGAACACAGTCCACCATCAACATGGACTGACCAGCACACAGTCCACAATCAACACGGACTTGTCAGCAGACAGTCCACCGTCAACACGGACTGACCAGCACACAGTCCACCATCAACACAGACTGACCAGCACACAGTCCACCATCAACACGGACTGACCAGCACACAGTCCACCATCAACACAGACTGATCAGCACACAGTTCACAATCAACACAGATTGAACAGCACAGAGTCCACCAACAACACGGACTCATCAGCACACAGTCCACTATCAACACGGACTGACCAGCACACAGTCCATCGTCAATGCGGACTGACCAGCACACAGTCCACCATCAACACAGACTGAACAGAACACTGTCCACCATCAACACGGACTGAACAGAACACAGTCCACAAGCAACACAGACTCGTCAGCACACAGTCCACAAGCAACACAGATTGATCAGCACACAGTACACCATCAACACAGACTGACCGGCACACAGTTCACAATCAACACAAACTCGTCAACACACAGTCCACAAGCAACACAGACTGACCAGCACACAGTCCACCATCAACACGGACTGACCAGCACACAGTCCACAATCAACACAGACTCGTCAGCACACAGTCCACCATCATCACGGACTGATCAGCACACAGTCCACAAGCAACACAGACTGACCGGCACACAGTGCACAATCAACACGGACTCGTCAGCAGACAATCCACCATCAACACGGACTGAACAGAACACTGTCCACCATCAACACGGACTGAACAGAACACAGTCCACCATCAACACGGACTCGTCAGCACACAGTCCACCATCAACACGGACTGAACAGAACACAGTCCAACATCAATATGGACTCATCAGCACACAGTCCACCATCAACACAGACTGAACAGAACACAGTCCACCATCAACACGGACTCGTCAGCACACAGTCCACAATCAACACAGACTCGTACGCACACAGTTCACAATCAACACAGACTGACCAGCACACAATTCACAATCCACACAGACTCGTCAGCACACAGTCCACCATCAACACAGACTCGTCAACACACAGTCGACCATCAGCACAGACTGACCAGCACACAGTCCAGCATCAACACAGACTCGTCAGCACACAGGCCACAATCAACACAGACTCGTCAACACACAGTCGACCATCAGCACAGACTGACCAGCACACAGTCCACCATCAACACAGACTCGTCAGCACACAGGCCACAATCAACACAGACTTGTCCGCACACAGTTCACAATCAACACAGACTCGTCAGCACACAGTCCACAAGCAACACAGACTCGTCAGCAGACAGTCCACCATCACCACGGACTGATCAGCACACAGTCCACCATCGACACAGACTGACCGGCACACAGTTCACAATCAACACAAACTCGTCAACACACAGTCCACCATCAACACGGACTGACCAGCACACAGTCCACAATCAACACGGACTCGTCAGCAGACAGTCCACCATCGACACAGACTGATCAGCACACAGTCCACCATCGACACAGACTGACCGGCACACAGTGCACAATCAACACGGACTCGTCAGCAGACAATCCACCGTCAACACGGACTGACCAGAACACTGTCCACCATCAACACGGACTGAACAGAACACGGTCCACCATCAATACGGACTCGTCAGCACACAGTCCACCATCAACACGGACTGAACAGAACACAGTCCACCATCAACATGGACTGACCAGCACACAGTCCACAATCAACACGGACTTGTCAGCAGACAGTCCACCGTCAACATGGACTGACCAGCACACAGTCCACCATCAACACAGACTGACCAGCACACAGTCCACCATCAACACGGACTGACCAGCACACAGTCCACCATCAACACAGACTGATCAGCACACAGTTCACAATCAACACAGATTGAACAGCACAGAGTCCACCAACAACACGGACTCATCAGCACACAGTCCACTATCAACACGGACTGACCAGCACACAGTCCATCGTCAATGCGGTCTAACCAGCACACAGTCCACCATGAATGCGGTCTGACAAGCACACAGTCCACCATCAACGTGGATTGACTAGCACACAGTCCACCATCAATGCGGTCTGACCAGCACACAGTCCACAATCAACAAAGACATGGAGGCTGAGGGGAGATTTGATAAATGTTTATAGGAGTATGGGAGGCAGAAAATATCTAATACTAAAGGACATGTATTTCAGGTAGGGCGGGTGGCTGTTTACGATCAAAGAATATGTACACAACGCTGGAAGAACTCAGCAGGTCAGGCAGCATCTGTGAGAAAAGAGTAGCCAACGTTTCAGGCCAAGACCCTTCATCAGGACTGGGGGGCGGGGGAAGAGAGGGCCGAAGCCCAATAATAGAGATAGGGGAGGGGGTTAGGGCCTAGAGGCGTCAGGTGGAAAACCAATCAGAGGAAAGATAAAGGGGGGTGGGAAGGGATAAGCATGAAAGAACTGTAGAGATAAAGAAGGAGAAAGTCGAAAGGGGAGAGAGGCAGAGAGGGATCTGGGTTAGGGGAAGGGGGAGGGGGAGGGAATTACTGGATATTGGAGAATTCAATGTTGATAACACCAGGCTGGTGGCTACGGAGACGGTAGATGAGGTGTTGCTCCTCCAACCTGAGTTTGGCCTCATTATGGCAGTAGAGGAGGCCATGTATGGACATATCTAGCTGGGAATGACAGGCAGAGTTGAAGAGGGTTGGAAACCGGGAGGTCCTGTCTATTGTGACGGAAGGAGCGTAGGTTGTGTTAAGATCAAAGAAGATGTGTGAGGCAAGTTTTCTGACAATGTGTTGTGAATGGCTGGAAAGTGCTGCCGGGGATGGTGGTTGAGGCAAATATGATACGGGTGTTTAAGAGGCTCTTAGTCAGGCACATGAATATGCAGAAAAGGGAGGGGTATGGTCAACGTACAGTGAAGGAGGATCAGGTTCATTAGAAGCTAGTGAGCCAAAGGGCTTGCCCCATGCTATACTGTCCTGTATTCCTCCTCCACCAACCACTCACTCAACCTCATTTCCCAGTAGGAGATCAAATGTAGTTCCCTCTCCCCTCTCCAAAAGGGCCATCAATGTGCTTCAACAAACTTATGTCCCATACAGGCCCTTTGTACTATCACAGACATACTGCTGCCCAGGTGAACTGCTTCAATGACTATCACCCAGTTGCACTCACATCCACTGTGATTAATGATTTGAAAGGTTGGTCATGACCAGAATTAACTCCAGACTCAGTGGGAGCTGGACCCACTGCAATTTGCCTACTGCCACAATAGATCTACAGAAACGCAATCTCACTGACTCTCTAACGGCCTTGGATCACCTGGACAACAGCAATACCTGTGTCAAACTGCTGTATACTGATTATAGATCAGTGTTCAACACCATCAGCCCCTCAGCACTGATCAACAATTTCCAAAACCTGGGTCCCTGAACCTCCCTCTGTAACTGGATACTTGTCTTTCTGATCAGGAGACCACAGTCAGTGTGGATTGGAAACACTATCTCCTCTTCACTGACAATCAACAGAGGTGCACCTCAAGCCCACTGCTCTTCTCTCTCAACACCCATGACTGTGTGGCTACATTCAGCTCAAATGCCATCTATAAATTTCTTGATGACACAACTGTTGTTGCCAGGTGGTGATGAGAAGGCGTACGGGAGAGAGATAGATCAGCTGGTTGAGTGGTGTTGCAATGACCCTGCATTGATTGTGGATTTTTGGAAGGGGAAGTGAAGTCCAACATCAAGGGATCAGCAGAGGAAAGGGTGAGCAGCTTTAAGTTCCTAGGTGTCTACATCTCTGAAGATCTATCCTGGGCCCAGTGAGTGACTATATTTTATTAGGAGTTTGAGGAGATTTGCAACGTCAACAAAGACTTGAACAAATTTCTACAGATGTATCATGAGAATATTCCAACTTGTTGTACCATCGGGTATGGAGGCGCCTAGAGAGTGGAAACACTGCAGACACTCATTTTGTCACATTCCCTCACTCTCCTTCACCCATACTGCATCATAAATAGGCAAAGTCGGACCCCCCATCAGTCCTGCATACAGTGTTGTCCCGTCACCATACCTGTCAAACCAGTAGCCGTGATCGATCCACTGTCGTAGCAGCTCCACAGGAGGTTGTGCTCCATCCTTCTCCTTTGCTGGCATGTTGACATCATCAGCAAAAACACACAGCTGTTTCTCGGGCTCTATCCCGTGGACACTTCTCCTGCGCCTGTGATGGAGGGATAATGATGGTCATTACTCAATCTGTTTATTTGAATTACTCACCACCTGCATTTAAAACATTGCCCTGCTGCTTTGGCAAGTAATTGTATGATCCAACTTCCGTTCACCACTTTCACTCTTACTCTTTCCTGCTTTTTTATGATGCAGCTGTACAAAGGTTCAGTAAGGCCTCACTTGGAGTATTGCGTATGGTTGCCCCATTATTGGAAGGATGTGAAGGCTTTGGAAAGGTTACAGGTTCATCAAAATGTTGCCTGGATTAGAGATTTAGGAGAGGTTGAGCAAACAACTGCTTTCCCTAGCGTGTCAGCAGTTGAGGGGAGATCTGATAAAATATTTTAATATCACGAGAGGAGTAAATACTGCGTCAAGAAACCTTCCTGAACACACCTAGCAAACTCCATCCCCTCTAAACCCCTTGTTCTAGGGAGATGCCAATCAATATTTGGGAAATTAAAATCTCCCAACGTGACAACTCTGTTATTACACCTTTCCAGGATCTGTTTCCTCATCTGCTCCTCGGTTATTATTACCTGTTACTATTGGGCAGCCTATAAAAAACACTTAGTAAAGTTATTGACCCCTTCCTGTTCCTAACCTCCCCCACAGAGATTCAGTAGACTATCCCTCCATGGCGTCCACCTTTTCAGCAGCTGTGACACTACCTCTGATCAATAGTGCTGCGCCCCCACCTCTTTTGCCTCCCTCCCTGTCCTTTCTGAAACATCTAAAACTCCACAGTAATTTGGGCTCTTGCTTCTGGACATTTTAAACCAAAGTACTCCCTGTCCCATGCCTGCATAGAGAGACCAGTGTCTCTTGACATATTGCAGCAGCTCATGGGATCTTCCTTCATATTCCTCTAACACCTCGCAGCCTCCCCCCAGCCCCAATCTGGGAACTGTCAGTACTTCTCAAACTGTGCCAGGATGATGTCCTGCGTCTGGTTGGCTGACGTATGCGCCGAGAAGCTGATCTGGCAGACGGAGTACTTGTCGGGAGGCAATCGTCGAAGGAAGCTGTTTGTGATTGTTGTCTTCCCGGTGCCCGCGGGTCCCACAAATAGCAATGGTTTGTCATGTAGCAGCAGCTTCTCCAGGAAATACATCTGCATCACTGTCTCGGTCGTGTTTATGACGACTTTGTTAAGCTGCAAGTCAAGAGAGAAATGCACTAGTCTTGTGCTAATAAACTGTGCAGGTCTTGGGTAGGAAAGATGTTTAAATTATCCTGCTACACATCTAGACAGTGTGCATCTGTGCCATTGATCACAGAAGGTATTAGTCTGGCCAGGGAGCCAGTGACAGCAGTGGGGAGTAAGTGAGTGGTTAGACCTTTCAGGGGTCAGCTCTTTGTGGATGGGGAAGGTATGGATCGCAGCTGGGGCTGGGCTTGTGGGTCACAGCTCCAGCACCAGACACGGAGGTTAAACAGGGGGATGGGAGGATGGGAGAGAGAGAGGACTGGGAAGAGAGGTAGAGAGTGGGGTAGGGAAGTGTGGAGGAAAACTGTGCCGGGACAGGAGGGAGTCAGAGGGTTCTCGCACCTAGCATCTTGTGGGGTGAGAGCTCTCTCACTCCCTGCTGATGATGGGAAACACTGTTCTGAGCAAGTGGGGGATTTGGCAGAGGGAACGGTCAGAGTACAAGAGAAATGTGGTTCTGTGTTTTGGGAGATCTGGTCAAGGGTGGTTAGACACAGAGCCAACGGTGGATTCTTGGGAACCCAATGGGAATGCTGTGGATCTGAGGCAGGGGCTTGGCAGCTATTGGCTGGTTTCCACACCAACTGGAGGCTCACTGCTGCCAATAGTAGATGGTTGCTGGCAGTGGACAGAGAAGTACCCAGTGTAGACAAGGTGGCCTAATTGGACTGAAAAAGACGGTTTGGACAGAGAATGGGCAGAGTGTCCAGTGTGAACAGGCTGTGGACAGGGTGACCAGTATGGACGGGCTGTGGACAGGGTGACCAGTGTGGACGGGCTGTGGACAGGGTGACCAGTGTGGACAGGGTGACCAGTGTGGACGGGCTGTGGACAGGGTGGTCAGTGTGGATGGGCTGTGGACAGGGTGACCAGTGTGGACGGGCTGTGGACAGGGTGACCAGTGTGGACGGGCTGTGGACAGGGTGCGGAGTATGGATGGGCTGTGGACAGGGTGACCAGTGTGGACGGGTTGTGGACAGGGTGGTCAGTGTGGTCAGTCTGTGGACAGGGGGTCAGTGTGGACAGAGTGATCAGTGTGGACAGTCTGTGGACAGGGTGCCCAGTGTGGACAGTCTGTGGACAGGGTGGTCAGTGTGGACAGTCTGTGGAGAGGGTGCCCAGTGTGGACAGTCTGTGGACAGGGTGCCCAGTGTGGACAGTCTGTGGACAGGGTGCCCAGTGTGGACAGTCTGTGGACAGGGTGGTCAGTGTGGACGGGCTGTGGACTGGGTGCCCAGTGTGGATCGGCTGTGGACAGTGTGGACAGGGTGCCCAGTGTGGACAGGGTGACCAGTGTGGACAGGGTGACCAGTGTGAACAGGGTGCCCAGTGTGGATGGGCTGTGGACAGGGTGCCCAGTTTGGATGGGCTGTGGACAGGGTGCCCAGTGTGGATGGGCTGTGGACAGGGTGCCCAGTGTGGACAGTCTGTGGACAGGGTGGTCAGTGTGAACAGGGTGCCCAGTGTGGACAGAATCCA
The DNA here is from genome assembly GCF_030144855.1 of Hypanus sabinus. Taxonomy (NCBI): domain Eukaryota; kingdom Metazoa; phylum Chordata; class Chondrichthyes; order Myliobatiformes; family Dasyatidae; genus Hypanus; species Hypanus sabinus. Next base: position 66,472,919 of record NC_082718.1, on the reverse strand, counting down.
CAGCCTGTCCACACTGACCACTCTGTCCACAGCCTGTCCACACTGACCACTCTGTCCACAGCCCATCCACACTGACCACCCTGTCCACACTGGGCACCCTGTCCACAGACTGTCCACACTGACCCCCTGTCCACAGCCCGTCCACACTGGGCACCCTGTCCACAGACTGTCCACATTGACCCCCTGTCCACAGCCTGTCCACACTGGGCACCCTGTCCACAGACTGTCCACACTGACCCCCTGTTCACAGCCCGTCCACACTGGGCACCCTGTCCATAGACTGTCCACACTGACCCCCTGTTCACAGCCCGTCCACACTGGGCACCCTGTCCATAGACTGTCCACACTGACCCCCTGTCCACAGACTGTCCACACTGACCCCCTGTCCACACTGACCCCCTGTCCACAGCCCGTCCACACTGGGCACCCTGTCCATAGACTGTCCACACTGACCCCCTGTCCACAGACTGTCCACACTGACCCCCTGTCCACACTGACCCCCTGTCCACAGCCCGTCCACACTGGGCACCCTGTCCACAGAATGTCCACACTGACCCCCTGTCCACAGCCCGTCCACACTGGGCTCCCTGTCCACAGCCCGTCCACACTGACCCCCTGTCCACAGCCCGTCCACACTGGGCACCCTGTCCACAGACTGTCCACACTGACCCCCTGTCCACAGCCCGTCCACTCTGGGCTCCCTGTCCATAGACTGTCCACAATGACCCCCTGTCCACAGACTGTCCACACTGACCCCCTGTCCACAGCCCGTCCACACTGACCCCCTGTCCACAGCCCGTCCACACTGACCCCCTGTCCACAGCCCGTCCACACTGACCACCCTATCCACAGACTGTCCACACTGACCACCCTGTCCACAGACTATCCACACTGACCACTCTGTCCACAGCCCGTCCACACTGGGCACCCTGTCCACAGCCCGTCCACACTGACCCCCTGTCCACAGCCCGTCCACACTGACCACTCTGTCCACAGACTGTCAACACTGACCACTCTGTCCACAGCCCATCCACACTGACCACCCTGTCCACACTGGGCACCCTGTCCACAGACTGTCCACACTGACCCCCTGTCCACAGCCCGTCCACACTGGGCACCCTGTCCACACTGGGCACCCTGTCCATAGACTGTCCACACTGACCCCCTGTCCACAGCCTGTCCACACTGGGCACCCTGTCCACAGACTGTCCACACTGACCCCCTGTTCACAGCCCGTCCACACTGGGCACCCTGTCCATAGACTGTCCACACTGACCCCCTGTTCACAGCCCGTCCACACTGGGCACCCTGTCCATATACTGTCCACACTGACCCCCTGTCCACAGCCCGTCCACACTGGGCTCCCTGTCCATAGACTGTCCACAATGACCCCCTGTCCATAGACTGTCCACACTGACCCCCTGTCCACAGCCCGTCCACACTGGGCTCCCTGTCCATAGACTGTCCACAATGACCCCCTGTCCACAGACTGTCCACACTGACCCCCTGTCCACAGCCCGTCCACACTGACCCCCTGTCCACAGCCCGTCCACACTGACCCCCTGTCCACAGCCCGTCCACACTGACCCCCTGTCCACAGCCCGTCCACACTGACCACCCTATCCACAGACTGTCCACACTGACCACCCTGTCCACAGACTATCCACACTGACCACTCTGTCCACAGCCCGTCCACACTGGGCACCCTGTCCACAGCCCGTCCACACTGACCCCCTGTCCACAGCCCGTCCACACTGACCACTCTGTCCACAGACTGTCAACACTGACCACTCTGTCCACAGCCCATCCACACTGACCACCCTGTCCACACTGGGCACCCTGTCCACAGACTGTCCACACTGACCCCCTGTCCACAGCCCGTCCACACTGGGCACCCTGTCCACACTGGGCACCCTGTCCATAGACTGTCCACACTGACCCCCTGTCCACAGCCTGTCCACACTGGGCACCCTGTCCACAGACTGTCCACACTGACCCCCTGTTCACAGCCCGTCCACACTGGGCACCCTGTCCATAGACTGTCCACACTGACCCCCTGTTCACAGCCCGTCCACACTGGGCACCCTGTCCATAGACTGTCCACACTGACCCCCTGTCCACAGCCCGTCCACACTGGGCTCCCTGTCCATAGACTGTCCACACTGACCCCCTGTCCACAGCCCGTCCACACTGGGCTCCCTGTCCATAGACTGTCCACACTGACCCCCTGTCCACAGCCCGTCCACACTGGGCTCCCTGTCCATAGACTGTCCACAATGACCCCCTGTCCACAGACTGTCCACACTGACCCCCTGTCCACAGACTGTCCACACTGACCCCCTGTCCACAGCCCGTCCACACTGACCACCCTGTCCATAGACTGTCCACACTGACCCCCTGTCCACAGACTGTCCACACTGACCCCCTGTCCACAGCCCGTCCACACTGACCACCCTGTCCACAGACTGTCCACACTGACCCCCTGTCCACAGCCCGTCCACACTGACCACCCTGTCCACAGACTGTCCACACTGACCACTCTGTCCACAGACTGTCCACACTGACCACTCTGTCCACAGCCCGTCCACACTTGGCACCCTCTCCACACTGGGCACTCTGTCCACACTGACCACCCTGTCCACAGCCTCTCCACACTGGACCATGTGGAAAGTCATTCCAGAAGATACAGTAATGATGACCATGCATCCAAACTCTTTGCTTTTGTTCTATGGGAATCCCAAGCTATTGGCAATAGATGAAAAAACACCATTCAGCACACGAACACACCGCAGGGAACGTCAGCTACATTCCACCTTCAAATCTCTCGCCTTGAACCACACTGACTTACAACTGGGGTAACTCTGTGTAAGGTTTACTCACAGAATCATCGAGAGTTGTGGTGCTGAGGGGTGAATTTCAGGCAAGGGTAATTCACTGTATCCCGATTTTGTAGTTTCCCTTCTCAGTTGTATGGTTCTTTGGACAGAAGGGTTTAACATGAGGAGTCTCTAGCATGGAATCAGTAAGTGTGTAGCAATGTTGTAATAGAGTCCGGGTGTTCCTAAAGTCCCAGTAAGTAGTATGTCCCCATACACTCTCCTTATATACCTGTAAGAGACCATCAGTCTGTCCATGTTCGGTGCAAACGAGGCATGCACAAGGACACACATCAAGAACAATGCAACAGAAAAAACAGCAGAGATATTTGAATCTGATAGAGGGTATATCATATTTATTTACAATTCTAATATTTCACACTCATGTCTTGTTCATTCTGAGCTCTAGTGAAATCCAGACACACCTCCACCACTACCAAACTGCTGGCATCACCCTATATGAGAATGTGAATAGTCACTCCATGTCTCAGCTGGGCACCCTGTCCACCCTGGGCACCCTGTCCACACTGACCACCCTGTCCACACTTACCACCGTATGAACACTGTCAACCCTGTCCACACTGGGCACCCTATGAACACTGACAACCCTGTCTACACTGTCCACAGCCTGTCCACACTGACCACCCTGTAACCATACAGTGTAACGATGACTGCAATTTGTATGAACCAGTTTAATTAAAGAATGTTTGATGATAATGTGATTGTGTGTGTAAATAAAAGTAAAGATGCAATAATGTAATTAGCTATATTGTTTATAAGTAATTAATGGAAGAGATCTGGCCCTTAGTAGGGGATTTTGCTAAAGGAATTATGTACACAAGAAGCACATAAATTTTTGATGATGATTGAAGTGCAATTTGGCTTTGGTGAAGGCAAGATAAACAACTGTGGATTGAATGGTAGGGTCCCCGAGAATACTGAGGATCAGAGGGGTCTCGATGTACACCCCAGAAACTGGAACACATTGCTGAAGGAGGTGGGGAGAATAAGATCACAGGAATAGGCTTTTGACCCACAATGTCTGTACAACACGATGCCAACCTAATTAATCCGATCTGCCTGCACAGGGTCCATAACCCTCCATTCTATGCCTGTTCAAGTGCCTATCTAAATCCATCCGATCTATTTCTGGGCAGAGAAATGGCAAGAGGAGTATAACCAGGACAAGTGGAAGGTGTTGTACTTTGGGATATCAAGTGTAAGAGGAAAGTACACAGTAAACAGAAGGATCCTTATGCCCTTTTTGATGCACTGAGGGATGTTGGGTTGTAAGTTCATAGTCACCTGAAAGATGGTAATGAAGGGGTACCATACCTAAATAAACAACCTTTCATTTTGTGCCTCCACAGTCACTTCTTGACCTGTTGAGTTCTTCCAGCATTCTGATTTGTGTTCCAGATTCCAGCGCTTATAGTCCCTTCTGTTATCATCTGCTTGATGTTTTCTCCTGCAGACACTGGGAAAGCCTCAGGACTGAATGCAGAGGCCCAGCTCCTCCCCCAGCCCTGAACTGAGCAAAGGCTAATAACCACCATTGAAGTGCTGAGCCTCACCTGCTCAGTGGCACCACTGCTGGCCTCCCTCAATATTGCAGGTGCTGGCCATTCAGGGTGCCTCTGGGTCCTCGGGGCAGGCAGTCTGCAGAGAGTTCTTGCCCCAACTGGGCCTCTCTGATTGCCCAATTGGAACACAGAACACCACAGGCCCTATAGCCCACAATGCTGTGCCGATCTTTTAATCTACTCTAAGATAAATCTAACCCTTCCCTCCTAGCTAGCCCTCCATTGCTCTATCATCCATGTGCTTTTTTAAGACTTCCTTAAATACTCTTATTGTATCTGCCTCTACTACCACCCTAAAAGGGCATTACATATATTCACCACTCTCTGTAAAAACTTACCTTGGATGCCCCCCACCACTGTAATTTCTTCCAATCACCTTAAAATTATGCCCTCTGGTATTAGCCATTCCTGTCCTGGTAAAAAGCCTCTAGCTGTCCACTTGATCTTTTCCTATTATCATCTTGTACACCTCTATCAAGTCACCTCTCATCTTCCTTCGCTTCAAATAGAAAAGTCCTTGGTCACTCAACCTATCCTGATAAGACATGCTGTCCAGTCCAGGCAGCATCCTGGTAAATCTCCCCTGCATCCTCTCTGAAGCTTCTACGTCCTTCCCATAATGAGGCAACCAAAGCTCCAAATGTGGCCAACAAGAATGATATTGGGAATGAAAGGGTGAACCTATGAGGAGCATTTGATAGCTCCAGGCCTATACTCGCTAGACTTTAGAAGAATGAGGAGGGATCTCATTGAAACCTATCAAATATTGAAAGGCCTAGATGGAATTGATGTGGAGAGCATGTTTGGAGAGTCTAGGACCAGAGGGCACAGCCTCAGAATACAAGGATGTCCATTTAGAACAGAGGATGAGGAGGAATGGTGAATCTGTGGAACTCATTATCATAGGTGGCTGTGGAGGCCACGTCATTGGGTCCATTTAAAACAAAGGTTAACAGGTTCTAGGTTAGTAAGGGCCTCAAAGGTTACGGGGAGAAGGCAGGAGAATGAGGTTGAGAGGGATAATAAATCAGCTATGCTGGAATGGTAAAGCAGATGATAGGCCAAGTGGCCTCATTCTGCTTCAATGATGTCTTATGGTCTAATCAGAGTTTTATAGAGCTGTAACATTATTTCACACCTCTTGAACTCAAACTCCTGACTAATGACAGACAACACACCATAGGTCTTCTTAACACCGTATCAACTTTCATGGCAACTTTGAAGAATCTAAGGATGAGGACCCCAAGAACCCTCTGTTCTCTCACACTGCTAAAAATCCTAACATTAAGCTTGTATTTCTACCTTAAAAATCCTATCATTAAGCTCGTATTTCTACCTTCAAATTCAAACTGTCAAAGTGGGTCACCTCACACTTTTCTGGGTTGAACACTGAATAGCTCTTGCATCTTTTTCGAGACTTCAAAAAATGGAAAACAATGAATTGAAGACTTACGAGAGCAGATTCTGCAACCTGTATCAGAATCAGGTTTGTTATCACTGACTTAAGTTATAAAGTTTATTTTATGGCAGCAGCAGAGCGCAAGGCATAAAAATTACTATAAGTTACAATAAAAAATAACAAAATTTTGTAAAAGAGGAATAGTTAGGTGCACAACAACCCCTCCTCACCTGGACCCACCCATCGCCTCTCAGTTCCTGCCTCACCAACTTTTAGCTATTTATACTGGCTATCATCCTTAGTCCTGATGGGAAATGACCATCCATCTGTCTGACCCATTGTGTTCCTCCAACTGTTTGCTTATTTCTCCCTCAACAATTTTCCCTTTGGAACTAGAGGTGACCTCTGAGTTACTGGGGGATGCTTACTTTCCTTGAAGTTAATGAAATCATATTCTATGGAAGTACCAAAGGACTCAAAAAAAATGTGCTGCTTTGTTTATATTTTTTCACACAAATTCAGCGAGTGCGAATTTTATCTCATATCTTCAGTTTTTGAGCAGTGAATTTTGTAAGGGTGAATTCCTGCTCCTCGAACTACCGTAACCTGAGTGTCAATGGGACCCATCCTACTGAGTACATCCCTTTGGAGATACCTACCTCAGTCCTGTGCTCAATGTCAACAGGAGTTACCAGGTCCTTCCATGTGCACCAAGGTAAAAAGGTTTTCTTGAGGTAGACAAAGTCAAAAACACTCCCCTCTCTTGGTATCTGTAAAGCTCTGGGAAACTTTATGTCTTTTGGTTTAGACTCCCAATCACAAAGCCTTCTGAAAAAATTACTAAAGCTGCAAAAGAAAATATGTGATGCAGTGTTAATTATTTTCTCAGCAGATTAGGAGTTATGTTACAGACATACAATATTTGTAAAAATGGGGTGTGACATTAAATTGTTAGAATGTTGTGGTGGAATGCAGCGCATCCAGTGGGAAGCACAATTCCAAAGTCTCTGCACTCAGGTGGGTCGGGGCTTCCAGTGCAGAATTTCAACCCTGACCACCAGCCTGAGCTTCTATATTACTTCCATCTGATGACAGGAGTGCTGGTGAAAGGTAACCAGCAGAGGATGCTAAGAATACGATATCAGACACACCCTCACTGTGAATATACAGTTACACTCACTGAGAATACGATATCAGACACACCCTCATCGTGAATATACACGGGGTGATGGAGAGATGGGGAGAGGAGAGAGGGGGAAGGGAGGGGGGACACGGGGGAAGGGGAGAGAGGGTGAGGGGGAGGAGAGAAAGGGTAGAAAGAGGGAGGAGAGAGAGGGTAAGAGGAGAGGAGCTTGGTCAGAGAGGAAGAGGATAGGAGGAGAGGCAGAGAACTTGAGAGGTTTAGGAAGGAAGTAAAGAGCTTTGGACCTTGTCAGCTGAAGATACAGCATCAGAGATTAAACTTGGGTAATTAGGAAGTTGAAATTGGAGGACAGCTGCAGGTCTGAAGGAGGGGGGAATCACAAGGGGAAAGGACTTTAAACATAGAAATGTTGCTTATCAGAAAGTCTGTGTGAGGGGTAAGAACAGGAGTCACAGGGACGGCAAAAGCTAGTGAGAAATGAACACAGGTTGAAGATCTTGGATGGCCTTAGATTTAGGAAGGTGGCCAGAAGCGAAATGGGAGTTTGGAGGTAGTACAGCGAGCTGAGGAATTAAGCAGCTAATGAAGAAAGAACATGTGATGTTGGTCGAGATATCTGCTGTTGGGAATAGCATGTGGTCTACAGCTCATGATATTTCAGATGCCAGGAGAGTGAACGGGAGTGCTGTTGGGAAATGGAGTTTATAGTGTCATGGTACAAGCTTCAATGGTTGCATTAATAATGTCATATATTTGTTTGCAACTTCTCATTCATGATTGCTCCTAAATGGCTAAATGTTAACAGATAGGAAAATTATGTGGTCACACAAAAGCAATGTTTCCTGCACAGTTCTGCAGAGCCCCCATGTATTACCTGTGCTTCGATAAAGGGTCGAGAAGGCCACCAATGGACCAGATTACAGAGAAGAAGGCATAAGCAACGAGTGCATTGGTGACTTCCTGTGGTGCTTTCTGCACCATGGCTGAGAAACTCTTCTCCTCCGTTGCCTTGAAGGTGTGAGAAATCTCCTCCTCCTTGCCAACGGTGTCATCAGAGAAGCTGGAATACAGTACATCATGAATGAAAATATTGGAGGGAGCACAATGACCCAGTAGTTCAACAATGCAGAGGGCAGGTCAGGATCAAAATTCTCCCTCCACACTCACCCACCAAACCAGGAAGAAGCATATCTGCAGAAAGCACATCATTTTACACATCTGATCACTGCTCCTTGATGTACAATTAAATGGAAAAATCAAATTAGCAAGCAGTCCATCCTTCGTTTAAGTTTCCTCTATATTGTTATTTACCTGGTGACTCTTCCTATATCATCTTGTCAGTTTCTGCTGTTTAACCATTTCCAAGGTAACACATACATTTCCATAGGACCATAAGACACAAGAGCAGAAATTAGGTCATTTGGCCCATCAAGTCTGCTCTGTCTTTTTCCCCCTCCTCAGCCCCACTATCCAGCCTTCTTCCTGTAACCTTTGATGCTGTGTCCAATTAACAGCCTATCAAGCTCTGCTTTAAATACACCCAACAACCTGGCCTCCACAGCTGTTTCTGGTAATAAATGCCACAAGTTCACCACCCACTGGCTAAAGAAATTTCTTCGCAACTCTGTTTTAAATGGATGCTCCTCTATCCTGAGGCTGTGTCATCTTGTCCTAGACTCTTCACCATGGGAACCATCCTTTCCACATCTACTCTGTCTAGGCCTTTCAACATTCAAAAGGTTTCAATTAAATCCCCCTCACACATCCTTTTAAATTCTAGTGAGTACAGACCCAGAACTTCAAACGCTCCTCACATGATAACCCTTTCATTCCTGGAATCATCTTTGTGAGCTTGCTCTAAGCCCTCTCCAATGCCAGCACATCTTCTCTTAAATTAGGAGCCCAATACTCAAGGTGAGGCCTCACCAGTGCCTTATAAAGTCTCAGCATCATATTTCTACTGTTGTATTCTAGACCTTTTGAAATGAATGCTAACATTGCATTTGCCTTCCTCACCACCGACTCAACCTGCAAGTTAACCTTCAGGGTGTTCTGCACAAGGACTTCCAAGTCCCTTTACATCTCAGATTTTTGGATTTTCTCCCTGGTTAGAAAACAATCTGCACATTTATTTCTTCTACCAAAATGCATGACCATGCATTTTCCAACATTGTATTTCATTTGCCATTTTCTTGCCCATTCTCCCAAGCTGTCTAAGTTCTTCTGCAGCCTACCTATTTCCTCAACAGTACCTACCCCTCCACCAATCTTCATACCATCTGAAAACTTGGCAATAAAGCCATCTATTCCATCATCAAAATAATTGATATTCAGCATAAAAAGAAGTGGTTCCAACACCAACCCCTGCGGAACACCACTAGTCACTGGCAGCCAACCAGAAAAGGATCCTTTTATTCCCACTCGCTGCCTCCTACCAATCAGCCAATGCTCTAACCATGCCAGTAACTCTCCTGTAGTACCTTCACTTAGTAAGCAGCCTCATGTGTGGCACCTTGTCAAAGGCCTTCTGAAAGTACAAATATACAATATCCACTGCCCACGATGTTGTGCCAAAATAATTAAACTAATCCCTTCTGTCTGCACGTTCATGTCCTTCCATTTCTGAACATTCATGGTCTATCTCGATCATACCTACCTCCTCCGCCACCCTAGGACGCACATTCCAGACACCCACCATTCTCTGTGTAAAAAAAATGATATTCTAAAATGCAAAACCTCATACTTCAGCCAATTAAACTCCATCTGCTCTTTCAACATTCACTTCTGTAATTGATCCATGTCTCATTGTATTCTTTCACAATCTTCTATACTATCCACAATGCCACCAATCCTTGTATTGTCTACAAACTTACTAAGCCATCTCTTCACATTTTCATCCAATATATGGTATATATAAACTACAGATGTCCAAGTACTGATCCCTGTGGAATGCCACTAGACACATTAAGTCAAATTAAGCCAAATTAAGTCCCATCAACCATTACCCTGTGTATCGATGAGCAAGGCAATACTGAATCCAAATGATCAAGTCACTGTGGATCCCAGACATCTTTATCTTCTGGATGCACCAACCACGTGGCACCTAGTTAAAGGCCTTACTAAAATCAATATACACAACATGCACAGTTCTATCTTCACCACCTCCTCAAAACTTCAAGCAAATTAGTAAGACTTGATTGCCCTGCACATAACAATGTTGACTGTCCCTAATTAGGCCATGGTTTCCAATACTCATAAATCCTATCCCTAAGAATCCTCTCCAACAGCTTCCCTGCCTATGATGTGAGACTCACTGGTCTATAGTTACTGGGATTGGCTCTATTCAACCTTTGCTCTTTTCCAGTCCTCCAAGATCTCATCTGCAGCTAGAGAGGATATGAAGATCTTCGGCAGGGGTCCAGCAATCTCATCTCAATAATGAGTGATCTATCCCCTTGAAGCCCTGGGAACTTATCCACCTTAATATTTTTCAAGCGACCCCAATACTACCTTTCACTTAATCTCAGAATACCCCAGCATATTATCATGTTCAACACAGATTTCATTCCCTCCATGTCCTTCCCTTTGTAATTTTGTTCCAAAGTACTCACTTAGGACCTCACCAACTTACTCCACCTTCGTATACATGCTCCTTCCTTATCATCGAGTGGTCTTGTCCTCTCCCTCATTATCCTCTTGTTCTCCATAAGACCACACATATCGAAGCACATATGTATAAAATGTCTCAGGGTTCTTTTTAATCCTACTTACAAAAGATTTTTCATGAGCCCTCCTGGGTTTCCTAATTCTCTTGTTTGGTTCTTTTCTGCCTTCTTTATAATCCTTAAGGACTCTGTTTGATTTTATTTCCTAAACCTTACGTCCACTTCCAGGTCTTCTTGACTAAATTAACCATTCTTCTTGTAATCTTGACCTTGCCACCTTTGTCCCTCCTTCTTCTCGGGACATACTTGTCCTGTCCTGTCCAGTGGGTCTTCAAGTACCCTCCACAGATCAGGTGTGACTTTCCCCAAAACAGCTGTCCCCAATGTTCCTGTTTAATATTCTCAGACTTTGCTTCAATTCAATACTCTCCCAGAATGTCCATACCTCACTTTGTTCAGAGCCATCTTAAAACTGAAGGGGTTATGATCACTTTTTCCCTAAATGTCACTTGGCCAAGCTCATTTCTCAATACCAGGACCAGAATGTCCCCTCCCAGTTGACATTACCCACATACTGACTTAAGAAACTCACTTGGATGCATCTCACAAAATCTGCCTTGTCTCAACCTCTTGTACAATGAGGTATCAGTTTACATTGGGTAAGTTCTGAAGTCACTTGCAAAAACAGTATTAATACTGTTCCCTCATCTGACTACATATCTGTTCCTCAATGTCCTGATGGTTATTGAGGAGGGGTCTATAGTATAATCCTATTAGAGTGATTGACTGATTTCTCTGCTATTATTTTTATGTTCAATGCATACAGCTTCAGTGGATGAGCCTCCATCATGTCTCTGGGTGCCACTGTGCCACTGTCCTCGATGAATAGTGCATACTCCCCTCTCTATCTCTTCAAAAGCATCACAACCCTGGAACATTAAACACCCAGTGCTGTTCCTGCTGTCCTTGTCTCTTGAAAGGGTTCTTTCATGTTTTATCATTCACTTTCCCTGCCTTTATTAGTGATTTGAAATTCCTACCCTGTTGCTAACTTCCACTCCAGACTTACTGCTCAGTTTGGAAACATAAAGAAGTATTTTGAAATCCAATTCCACCTAGATGGATTAAACTGGGAGGCTTCATTTCTCACTGACAAAACATTCATTAAAATTTAGAACAGAGATGGGATGGAAAGTGCATGGGAGAGAGGGAGGAAGAGGAGGAGGGAGGGATTAGGGAGGGATGGGGAGAGAAGGAGGGAGGGATTGGTGAGAGAGGGAGGGAGGGATTGGGGAGAGAAAGAGGGAGGGATTTGGGAGAGGGAGGAAGAAAAGGAGGGAGGGATTAGGGAGAGAAGGAGAGAAGGATTGGGGAGAGATGGAGGGATTGGGGAGAGAGGGAGGAAAAGGAGGGAGGGATTAGGGAGAGAAGGAGGGAGGGATTGGAGAGAGAAGGAGGGAGGGATTGGGGAGAGAAGGAGGGAGGGATTGGGGAGAGGAGGGAGGGATTGGGGAGAGAGGGAGGAAGAGAAGGAGGGAAGGATTAGGGAGAGAAGGAGGGAGGGATTGGGGAGAGAAGGGAGGGATTGGGGAGAGAGGGAGGAAGAGAAGGAGGGAGGGATTGGGGAGAGAAGGAGGGAGGGATTGGGGAGAGAGGGAGGAAGAGAAGGAGGGAGGGATTGGGGAGAGAGGGAGGAAGAGAAGGAGGGAGGGATTAAGGAAAGAAGGAGGGAGGGATTGGGGAGAGAAGGAGTGAGGGATTGGGGAGAGAAGGAGGGAGGGATTGGGGAGAGAAGGAGTGAGGGATTGGGGAGAGGAGGGAGGGATTGGGGAGAAAGGCTACTAAACACTGTTCCATTGCTGCATAAGTGTAGTCAATCTCCAGCTGGGTTTATCGCTCCACATAACTACCTGATTTCCAAGAGCAGGCTCTCATAGATTTTCAGTGTGGAGATGATGAGGTGCATAGCGGAGGTCTGGAGGATCAGGTTACACCTCTTCTCAACAAAATCCACACACGGCGGCAGCAGCCAGTCACATAGTGCCTGTTAGGATGGGGCAACAAGTTCAGAGTGAGTGCATTGTCCACGTAGGCTTCCACGTCGCGTAGCACACCAGGTCTGGATGTCATTACAGCTTGGCCGAAGAGTGACGAGTTGCCTGGCCCTTACCTGCACTGTCTGCCTCTGGTCTGCTGTCAGCTGTGGTGGCAGTTTGGTTGTCAGCCAGGACCGCACCAAAGGCTCCCAACCCAGGTTCATAGCCTCCATGTAAATCATCCCACACCTATTCAAAAAAATCAAGGAGATGCTTCCTGAGTCAGACTCTTCTGTTTGACTGTTAAATCACATTCATCCTCAAACATGAACCTCATACCCAGTCAGGTAAAATAGGAGGAAGGGGTTGATTGGTTTGGTTGGCTTTGTGACCATTAAATGTATTTCTCAAAGCATGCAGAGTGTAGAATTGCCATTGAACAATCAAACTGTCTCCTCTGACATTGAGCCCTGTGGCCCAGGCACACAGAAGTCAGGAGTTGCTCTACACCTACGGCATCTAAAGCCACCATTAACCTCTCACAGGCTTGTTGGGGAATGAGTGGAGCCCAGATGAATGGGGTCATTAACAAAGACCCTCTATGCAAACAGTACATTACAGTCGCTTGTTGCTTAGAAAACGGTGGCTTTATGTCATAACTCGTGCAGACACTGAGGTGAGAGAGTCATGGGTCATTTGAGCAGAAGAGCTTTGTCTCATAAGGCTGACCTTTCTGTGCAGTAACCTGTCAGATGAGGGATTGTACCTGATCCCAAGGTACCATCACTCCTCCCTGTCCACCACCCTGAGGTGCAGTGCTCCCTCACTGAGGCTATAACGTCAGTACCCATTGCCCAGTCTTCCTGGTTCTGCCAGCAAATCCCACCTCTTAATGCCTTCCTTGGAAAAGAGTTTCTAAGTCAAATTTGGTTTGGAAACATGGAGCAGAACTATATAAGAGACATACATAAATGAAAAATAAAAGAGATTCTGCAGATGCAGGAAATCCAGAGCAACACACACTACATACGGGAGGAACTCAGCAGCTCAGGCAGAATCTATGGAGGGGAATAAACAGGTGATGTTTCAAGCTGAGACCCTTCATCAGGACTGGTGCCAATATAAATGTAATCTCTGAGCAAGCAGGGGTTCCATCATGAAAAGCTCTTCACACCAGCCACATCATCACAAACCCTGAGAACATCCCAACCTAATGCATGATGTGGATGTACGTTTCATTGGTGAGTGATGAACCCATGATTATCCATCGTGTGGGCCGGCTTCCTGTACCCACCTGCTGACTGACCCACCTGCTTCCTGTACCCACCTGCTGACTGACCCACTTGCTTCCTGTACCCACCTGCTGACTGACCTACCTGCTTCCTGTACCCATCTGCTGACTGACCCACCTGCTGACTGACCCACCAGCTGACTGACCCACCTGCTGACTGACCCACCTGCTGACTGACCCACCTGCTGACTGACCCATCTGCTTCCTGTACCCACCTGCTGACTGTACCCAACTGCTGACTGTACCCAACTGCTGACTGTACCCAACTGCTGACTGACCCCACCTGCTAACTGACCCACATGCTGACTGAACACACCTCCTGACTGACCCCACCTGCTAACTGACCCACATGCTGACTGAACACACCTCCTGACTGACCCCACCGGCTGCCTGACCTACCTGCTTCTTGACCCACCTACTGACTGACCCACCTGCTTCCTGTACCCAACTGCTGACTGACACACCTGTTTCCTGTAGCCACCTGCTTCCTGACCCACCTGCTTCCTGTACCCACCTGCTGACTGACCCACCTGCTGATTGACCCAGCTGCTGACTGTACACACCTGCTTCCTGTACCCAACTGCTGACTGACCCACCTGCTGATTGACACACCTGCTGACTGACCCAGCTGCTGACTGTACACACCTGCTGACTGACCCACCTGCTTCCTGTACCCAACTGCTGACTGACCCACCTGCTGATTGACACACCTGCTGACTGACCCAGCTGCTGACTGTACACACCTGCTGACTGACCCACCTGCTTCCTGTACCCAACTGCTGACTGACCCACCTGCTGATTGACACACCTGCTGACTGACCCACATGCTGACTGAACACACCTACTGACTGACCCCATCTGCTTCCTGTACCCACCTGCTGACTGACCCCACCTGCTGACTGAACACACCTCCTGACTGACCCCACCGGCTCCCTGACCTACCTGCTTCCTGTACCCACCTGCTTCTTGACCCACCTACTGAATGACCCACCTGCTTCCTGTACCCAACTGCTGACTGACACACCTGTTTCCTGTAGCCACCTGCTTCCTGACCCACCTGCTTCCTGTAGCCACCTGCTTCCTGACCCACCTGCTTCCTGTACCCACCTGCTAACTGACCCACCTGCTTCCTGTACCCACCTGCTAACTGACCCAGCTGCTTCCTGTACGGAACTGCTGACTGACCCACCTGCTTCCTGACTCACCTGCTAACTGACCCTCCTGTTTCCTGTACCCACCTGCTGACTGACCCACCTGTTTCCTGTAGCCACCTGCTTCCTGACCCACCTGCTTCCTGTACCCACCTGCTGACTGACCCACCTGCTTCCTGTATCCACCTGCTTCCTGGACCCACCTGCTTCATGTACCCACCTGCTGACTGACCCACCTGCTGACTGACCCACATGCTTCCTGTACCCACCTGCTGACTGACCCCACCTGCTGACTGACCCACATGCTTCCTGTACCCACCTGCAGACTGACCCCACCTGCTGACTGACCCCACCTGCTGACTGACCCACATGCTTCCTGTACCCACCTGCTGACTGACCCACATGCTTCCTGTACCCACCTGCAGACTGACCCCACCTGCTAACTGACCCACCTGCTGACTAACCCCCCCTGCTGACTGACCAACCAGTTTCGTGTACCCACCTGCTGACTGACCCACCTGCTGACTGACCCACCTGCTGACTGACCCCACCTGCTGACTGACCAACCAGTTTCGTGTACCCACCTGCTGACTGACCCACCTGCTTCCTGTGCCCACCTGCTAACTGACCCACCTGCTTCCTGACCCACCTGCTTCCTGAACACACCTGCTGACTGACCCACCTGCTAACTGACCCACCTGCTTCCTGACCCACCTGCTTCCTGAACACACCTGCTGACTGACCCACCTGCTTCCTGTACCCACCTGCTGACTGACCCACCTGCTGACGGACCCTCCCGCTTCCTGTTCCCACCTGCTAACTGACCCTCCTGTTTCCTGCACCCACCTGCTGACTAACCCACCTGCTAACTGACCCTCCTGTTTCCTGTACCCAGCTGCTGACTGACCCCACCTGCTGACTGACCCCACCTCCTGACTGACCCCACCTGCTGACTGACCCCACCTCCTGACTGACCCACCTGCTGACTGACCCACCTGCTTCCTGTATCCACCTGCTTCCTGGACCCACCTGCTTCATGTACCCACCTGCTGACTGACCCACCTGCTGACTGACCCACCTGCTGACTGACCCACATGCTTCCTGTACCCACCTGCTGATTGACACACCTGCTAACTGACCCACCTGCTGACTGACCCACCTGCTGATTGACACACCTGCTAACTGACCCACCTGCTGACTGACCCACCTGCTGACTGACCCACATGCTTCCTGTACCCACCTGCTGACTGACCCCACCTGCTGACTGACCCACATGCTTCCTGTACCCACCTGCAGACTGACCCCACCTGCTGACTGACCCCACCTGCTGACTGACCCACATGCTTCCTGTACCCACCTGCTGACTGACCCACATGCTTCCTGTACCCACCTGCAGACTGACCCCACCTGCTAACTGACCCACATGCTTCCTGTACCCACCTGCTGACTGACCCAGCTGCTTCCTGTACCCACCTGCTGACTAACCCCCCTGCTGACTGACCAACCAGTTTCGTGTACCCACCTGCTGACTGACCCACCTGCTTCCTGTGCCCACCTGCTGACTGACCCACCTGTTTCCTGTAGCCACCTGCTTCCTGACCCACCTGCTAACTGACCCACCTGTTTCCTGTGCCCACCTGCTGACTGACCCACCTGCTTCCTGTACCCACCTGCTGACAGACCCACCTGCTTCCTGTACCCACCTGCTAACTGACCCACCTGCTTCCTGACCCACCTGCTTCCTGAACACACCTGCTGACTGACCCACCTGCTGACTGACCCACCTGCTAACTGACCCACCTGCTTCCTGACCCACCTGCTTCCTGAACACACCTGCTGACTGACCCACCTGCTTCCTGTACCCACCTGCTGACTGACCCACCTGCTGACGGACCCTCCCGCTTCCTGTTCCCACCTGCTAACTGACCCTCCTGTTTCCTGCACCCACCTGCTGACTAACCCACCTGCTAACTGACCCTCCTGTTTCCTGTACCCAGCTGCTGACTGACCCCACCTCCTGACTGACCCCACCTGCTGACTGACCCCACCTCCTGACTGACCCCACCTGCTGACTGACCCCACCTCCTGACTGACCCACCTGCTTCCTGTACCCACCTGCTGACTGACTCCACCTGCTGATTGACCCCACCTGCTGACTGACCCACCTGCTTCCTGTACCCACCTGCAGACTGACCCACCTGCTGACTGACCCACCTCCTGACTGACCCCACCTGCTGACTGACCCCACCTCCTGACTGACCCACCTGCTTCCTGTACCCACCTGCTGACTGACTCCACCTGCTTCCTGTACCCACCTGCAGACTGACCCACCTGCTGACTGACCCCACCTCCTGACTGACCCACCTGCTTCCTGTACCCACCTGCAGACTGACCCACCTGCTGACTGACCCCACCTCCTGACTGACCCCACCTGCTGACTGACCCCACCTCCTGACTGACCCACCTGCTTCCTGTACCCACCTGCTGACTGACTCCACCTGCTGATTGACCCCACCTGCTGACTGACCCACCTGCTTCCTGTACCCACCTGCAGACTGACCCACCTGCTGACTGACCCCACCTGCTGAGTGACCTCACCTGCTGACTGCACCCACCTGCTGACTGACTCACCTGACTGACCCACCTGCTGACTGACTCACCTGCTGACTGACCCACCTGCTGACTGACCCCACCTGCTGAGTGACCCCACCTGCTGACTGACCCACCTGCTGACTGCACCCACCTGCTGACTGACCCCACCAGCTGACTGACCCACCTGCTTCCTGAACCAACTGCTAACTGACCTACCTGCTTACTGTACCCACCTGCTGACTGACCCTCCCGCTTCCTGTTCCCACCTGCTGACTGACCCACCTGCTGATTGACACACCTGCTGACTGACCCACCTGCTGATTGACACACCTGCTGATTGACACACCTGCTAACTGACCCACCTGCTGACTGACCCACCTGCTGACTGACCCACATGCTTCCTGTACCCACCCGCTGACTGACCCCACCTGCTGACTGACCCACATGCTTCCTGTACCCACCTGCAGACTGACCCCACCTGCTGACTGACCCACATGCTTCCTGTACCCACCTGCTGACTGACCCCACCTGCTGACTGACCCACATGCTTCCTGTACCCACCTGCTGACTGACCCACATGCTTCCTGTACCCACCTGCAGACTGACCCCACCTGCTAACTGACCCACATGCTGACTGAACACACCTGCTGACTGACCCCACCGGCTGCCTGACCTACCTGCTTCCTGTTCCCACCTGCTGACTGACCCACCTGCTGATTGACACACCTGCTGACTGACCCACCTGCTGATTGACACACCTGCTGATTGACACACCTGCTAACTGACCCACCTGCTGACTGACCCACCTGCTGACTGACCCACATGCTTCCTGTACCCACCTGCAGACTGACCCCACCTGCTGACTGACCCCACCTGCTGACTGACCCACATGCTTCCTGTACCCACCTGCTGACTGACCCACATGCTTCCTGTGCCCACCTGCTGACTGACCCACCTGTTTCCTGTAGCCACCTGCTTCCTGACCCACCTGCTAACTGACCCACCTGTTTCCTGTGCCCACCTACTGACTGACCCACCTGCTTCCTGTACCCACCTGCTGACTGACCCACCTGCTAACTGACCCACCTGCTTCCTGACCCACCTGCTTCCTGAACACACCTGCTGACTGACCCACCTGCTTCCTGTACCCACCTGCTGACTGACCCACCTGCTTCCTGTACCCACCTGCTGACTGACCCACCTGCTTCCTGAACACACCTGCTGACTGACCCCACCTGCTGAGTGACCCCACCTGCTGACTGACCCACCTGCTGACTGACCCACCTGCTGACTGACCCCAACTGCTGACTGACCCACCTGCTGACTGACCCACCTGCTGACTGACTCACCTGCTGACTGACCCACCTGCTGACTGACCCACCTGCTGATTGACCCACCTGCTGACTGACCCACCTGCTGACTGACCCACATGCTTCCTGAACCCACCTGCTGACTGACCCCACCTGCTTCCTGAACACACCTGCTGACTGACCCACCTGCTGACTGACCCCACCTGCTGAGTGACCCCACCTGCTGACTGACCCACCTGCTGACTGACCCACCAGCTGACAGACCCCAACTGCTGACTGACCCACCTGCTGACTGACCCACCTGCTGACTGACTCACCTGCTGACTGACCCACCTGCTGACTGACCAACCTGCTGATTGACCCACCTGCTGACTGACCCACCTGCTGACTGACCCACATGCTTCCTGAACCCACCTGCTGACTGACCCCACCTGCTGACTGACCCACATGCTTCCTGTACCCACCTGCAGACTGACCCCACCTGCTGACTGACCCCACCTGCTGACTGACCCCACCTGCTGACTGACCCACATGCTTCCTGTACCCACCTGCTGACTGACCCCACCTGCTGACTGACCCACATGCTTCCTGTACCCACCTACTGACTGACCCACCTGCTTCATGTACCCACATGCTGATTGACCAACCAGCTTCCTGTACCCACCTACTGACTGACCCACCTGCTTCATGTACCCACATGCTGATTGACCCACCTGCTGACTGTCCCACCTGCTGACTGACCCCACCTGCTGACTGACCCACCTGCTTCCTGTACCCACCTGCTGACTGACCCACCTGCTGACTGTTCCCACCTGCTGACTGACCCACCTGCTGACTGACCCACCTGCTTCCTGTACCCACCTGCTGACTGACCCACCTGCTGACTGACCCTCCCACTTCCTGTTCCCACCTGCTGACTGACCCACCTGCTTCCTGCACCCACTTGCTGACTGACCCACCTGCTGATTGACACACCTGCTAACTGACCCAGCTGCTGATTGACCCACCTGCTGACTGACCCACTTGCTTCCTGTACCCACCTGCTGACTGACCCCACCTGCTGACTGACCCACATGCTTCCTGTACCCACCTACTGACTGACCCACCTGCTTCATGTAGCCACATGCTGATTGACCCACATGCTGATTGACCCACCAGCTTCCTGTACCCACCTACTGACTGACCCACCTGCTTCATGTACCCACATGCTGATTGACCCACCTGCTGACTGACCCCACCTGATGACTGACCCACCTGCTTCCTGTACCCACCTGCTGACTGACCCACCTGCTTCCTGTACCCACCTGCTGACTGACCCACCTGCTTCCTGTACCCACCTGCTGACTGACCCACCTGCTGACTGACCCCACCTGCTGACTGACCCACCTGCTTACTGTACCCACCTGCTGACTGACCCTCCCGCTTCCTGTTCCCACCTGCTGACTGACCCACCTGCTGACTGTTCCCACCTGCTGACTGTTCCCACCTGCTGACTGACCCTCCCGCTTCCTGTTCCCACCTGCTGACTGACCCACCTGCTGATTGACACACCTGCTAACTGACCCAGCTGCTGATTGATCCACCTGCTGACTGACCCACCTGCTGACTGACCCACATGCTTCCTGTACCCACCTGCTGACTGACCCCACCTGCTGACTGACCCACATGCTTCCTGTACCCACCTGCAGACTGACCCCACCTGCTGACTGACCCCACCTGCTGACTGACCCACATGCTTCCTGTACCCACCTGCTGACTGACCCACATGCTTCCTGTACCCACCTGCAGACTGACCCCACCTGCTAACTGACCCACATGATGACTGAACACACCTGCTGACTGACCCCACCGGCTGCCTGACCTACCTGCTTCCTGTACCCACCTGCTGACTGACCCACCTGCTTCCTGTACCCACCTGCTGACTAACCCCCCCTGCTGACTGACCAACCAGTTTCGTGTACCCACCTGCTGACTGACCCACCTGCTGACTGACCCCACCTGCTGAGTGACCCCACCTGCTGACTGACCCACCTGCTGACTGACCCACCTGCTGACTGACCTCAACTGCTGACTGACCCACCTGCTGACTGACCCACCTGCTGACTGACTCACCTGCTGACTGACCCACCTGCTGACTGACCCACCTGCTGACTGCACCCACCTGCTGACTGACCCACCTGCTTCCTGTACCCACCTGCTGACTGACCCCACCTGCTGAGTGACCCCACCTGCTGACTGACCCACCTGCTGACTGCACCCACCTGCTGACTGACCCCACCAGCTGACTGACCCACCTGCTTCCTGAACCAACTGCTAACTGACCTACCTGCTTACTGTACCCACCTGCTGACTGACCCTCCCGCTTCCTGTTCCCACCTGCTGACTGACCCACCTGCTGATTGACACACCTGCTAACTGACCCACCTGCTGACTGACCCACCTGCTGATTGACACACCTGCTAACTGACCCACCTGCTGACTGACCCACCTGCTGACTGACCCACATGCTTCCTGTACCCACCTGCTGACTGACCCCACCTGCTGACTGACCCACATGCTTCCTGTACCCACCTGCAGACTGACCCCACCTGCTGACTGACCCCACCTGCTGACTGACCCACATGCTTCCTGTACCCACCTGCTGACTGACCCACATGCTTCCTGTACCCACCTGCAGACTGACCCACCTGCTGACTGACCCCAACTGCTGACTGACCCACCTGCTGACTGACCCACCTGCTGACTGACTCACCTGCTGACTGACCCACCTGCTGACTGACCCACCTGCTGACTGCACCCACCTGCTGACTGACCCACCTGCTTCCTGTACCCACCTGCTGACTGACCCCACCTGCTGAGTGACCCCACCTGCTGACTGACCCACCTGCTGACTGCACCCACCTGCTGACTGACCCCACCAGCTGACTGACCCACCTGCTTCCTGAACCAACTGCTAACTGACCTACCTGCTTACTGTACCCACCTGCTGACTGACCCTCCCGCTTCCTGTTCCCACCTGCTGACTGACCCACCTGCTTCCTGCACCCACCTGCTGACTGTACCCAACTGCTGACTGACCCCACCTGCTAACTGACCCACATGCTGACTGAACACACCTGCTGACTGACCCCACCGGCTGCCTGACCTACCTGCTTCCTGTACCCACCTGCTGACTGACCCACCTGCTTCCTGTACCCACCTGCTGACTAACCCCCCCTGCTGACTGACCAACCAGTTTCGTGTACCCACCTGCTGACTGACCCACCTGCTTCCTGTGCCCACCTGCTGACTGACCCAACTGTTTCCTGTAGCCACCTGCTTCCTGACCCACCTGCTAACTGACCCACCTGTTTCCTGTGCCCACCTGCTGACTGACCCACCTGCTTCCTGTACCCACCTGCTGACTGACCCACCTGCTAACTGACCCACCTGCTTCCTGACCCACCTGCTTCCTGAACACACCTGCTGACTGACCCACCTGCTTCCTGTACCCACCTGCTGACTGACCCACCTGCTTCCTGAACACACCTGCTGACTGACCCACCTGCTTCCTGTACCCACCTGCTGACTGACCCACCTGCTTCATGACTCACCTGCTAACTGACCCTCCTGTTTCCTGTACCCAGCTGCTGACTGACCCCACCTCCTGACTGACCCACCTGCTTCCTGTACCCACCTGCTGACTGACTCCACCTGCTTCCTGTACCCACCTGCTGATTGACCCCACCTGCTGACTGACCCACCTGCTTCCTGTACCCACCTGCTGACTGACCCCACCTGCTGACTGACCCACCTGCTTCCTGTACCCACATGCAGTCTGACCCACCTGCTGACTGACCCACCTGCTGACTGACCCCACCTGCTGACTGACCCACCTGCTTCCTGTACCCACCTGCTGACTGACCCACCTGCTGACGGACCCTCCCGCTTCCTGTTCCCACCTGCTAACTGACCCAGCTGCTGATTGACCCACCTGCTGACTGACCCACCTGCTTCCTGCACCCACCTGCTAACTGACCCAGCTGCTGATTGACCCACCTGCTGATTGACCCACCTGCTAACTGACCCAGCTGCTGATTGACCCACCTGCTGATTGACCCACCTGCTGACTGACCCAGCTGCTGACTGTACGCACCAGCTGACTGACGCACCTGCTGACTGACCCACATGCTTCCTGTACCCACCTGCTGACTGACCCCACCTGCTGACTGACCCCACCGGCTGCCTGACCTACCTGCTGACTGACCCAGCTGCTGACTGTACGCACCAGCTGACTGACGCACCTGCTGACTGACCCACATGCTTCCTGTACCCACCTGCTGACTGACCCCACCTGCTGACTGACCCCACCGGCTGCCTGACCTACCTGCTTCCTGTACCCACCTGCTGACTGACCCACCTGCTTCCTGTACCCACCTGCTGACTGACCCACCTCCTGACTGACCCAACTGCTTCCTGTACCCCCCTGCTGACTGACCCCACCTGCTGAGTGACCTCACCTGCTGACTGACCCCACCTGCTGACTGACTCACCTGCTGACTGACCCACCTGCTGACTGACCTCACCTGCTGAGTGACCTCACCTGCTGACTGCACCCACCTGCTGACTGACTCACCTGCTGACTGACCCACCTGCTGACTGACTCACCTGCTGACTGACCCACCTGCTGACTGACCCACCTGCTGACTGACCCCACCTGCTGAGTGACCCCACCTGCTGACTGACCCACGTGCTGACTGACCCCAACTGCTGACTGACCCACTTGCTGACTGACCCACCTGCTGACTGACTCACCTGCTGACTGACCCACCTGCTGACTGACCCACCTGCTGACTGCACCCACCTGCTGACTGACCCACCTGCTTCCTGTACCCACCTGCTGACTGACCCCACCTGCTGAGTGACCCCACCTGCTGACTGACCCACCTGCTGACTGCACCCACCTGCTGACTGACCCCACCAGCTGACTGACCCACCTGCTTCCTGAACCAACTGCTAACTGACCTACCTGCTTACTGTACCCACCTGCTGACTGACCCTCCCGCTTCCTGTTCCCACCTGCTGACTGACCCACCTGCTTCCTGCACCCACCTGCTGACTGACCCACCTGCTGATTGACACACCTGCTAACTGACCCACCTGCTGACTGACCCACCTGCTGATTGACACACCTGCTAACTGACCCAGCTGCTGATTGACCCACCTGCTGACTGACCCACCTGCTGACTGACCCACATGCTTCCTGTACCCACCTGCTGACTGACCCCACCTGCTGACTGACCCACATGCTTCCTGTACCCACCTGCTGACTGACCCACATGCTTCCTGTACCCACCTGCAGACTGACCCCACCTGCTAACTGACCCACCTGCTGACTGACCCACCTGCTAACTGACCCTCCTGCTTCCAGTACCCACCTGCTGACTGAACCACCTGCTGACGGCCCCTCCCGCTTCCTGTTCCCACCTGCTGACTGACCCACCTGCTGATTGACACACCTGCTAACTGACCCAGCTGCTGATTGACCCACCTGCTGATTGACCCACCTGCTGACGGACCCTACCTGCTTCCTGTTCCCACCTGCTGACTGACCCACCTGCTTCCTGCACCCACTTGCTGACTGACCCACCTGCTGATTGACACACCTGCTGATTGACCCACCTGCTGATTGACCCACCTGCTGACTGACCCAGCTGCTGACTGTACGCACCAGCTGACTGACCCACCTGCTGACTGACCCACCTGCTGACTGACCCACCTGCTGACTGACCCCACCTGCTGAGTGACCCCACCTGCTGACTGACCCACCTGCTGACT
The DNA here is from genome assembly GCF_030144855.1 of Hypanus sabinus. Lineage (NCBI taxonomy): Eukaryota > Metazoa > Chordata > Chondrichthyes > Myliobatiformes > Dasyatidae > Hypanus > Hypanus sabinus. The sequence continues at coordinate 66,448,055 of NC_082718.1, read as the reverse complement.
GACCCACCTGCTGACTGACCCCAACTGCTGACTGACCCACCTGCTGTCTGACCCACCTGCTGACTGACTCACCTGCTGACTGACCCACCTGCTGACTGACCCACCTGCTGACTGCACCTACCTGCTTCCTGTACCCACCTGCTGACTGACCCCACCTGCTGAGTGACCCCACCTGCTGACTGACCCACCTGCTGACTGACCCACCTGCTGACTGCACCCACCTGCTGACTGACCCCACCAGCTGACTGACCCACCTGCTTCCTGAACCAACTGCTAACTGACCCACCTGCAGACTGACCCACCTGCTAACTGACCCACCAGCTTCCTGTATCCACCTGTTTCCTGTAGCCACCTGATTCCTGTACCCACCTGCTGACTGACCCACCTGCTTCCTGACCCACCTGATTCCTGTACTCACCTGCTGACTGACCCACCTGCTGACTGACCCACCTACTTCCTGTACCCACCTGCTGACTGACCCACCTGCTTCCTGACCCACCTGATTCCTGTACCCACCTGCTGACTGACTCACCTACTTCCTGACCCACCTGATTCCTGTACCCACCTGCTGACTGACTCACCTGCTGACTGACCCACCTGCTGACTGACCCACCTGCTGACTGCACCACACCTGCTGACTGACACAACCAGCTGACTGACCCACCTGCTTCCTGTACCAACCTGCTTCCTGTACCCAACTGCTGACTGACCCACCTGCTGATTGACACACCTGCTGACTGCCCCACCAGCTGACTGACCCACCTGCTGACTGACCCATCTGCTTCCTGTACCCACCTGCTGACTGTACCCAACTGCTGACTGACCCACCAGCTGACTGACCCACCTGCTGACTGACCCATCTGCTTCCTGTACCCACCTGCTGACTGTACCCAACTGCTGACTGACCCCACCTGCTAACTGACCCACATGCTGACTGAACACACCTACTGACTGACCCCATCTGCTTCCTGTACCCACCTGCTGACTGCACCCACCTGCTGACTGACCCACATGCTGACTGAACACACCTCCTGACTGACCCCACCAGCTGACTGACCCACCTGCTTCCTGAACCAACTGCTAACTGACCTACCTGATTTCTGTACCCACCTGCTGCCTGACCAACCTGCTTCCTCACCCACTTGCTTCCTGTACCCACCTGCTGACTGACCCACCTGCTTCCTGACCCACCTGATTCCTGTACCCACCTGCTGACTGACTCACCTGCTTCCTGACCCACCTGATTCCTGTACCCACCTGCTGACTGACTCACCTGCTGACTGACCCACCTGCTGACTGACCCACCTGCTGACTGCACCACACCTGCTGACTGACACAACCAGCTGACTGACCCACCTGCTTCCTGTACCAACCTGCTTCCTGTACCCAACTGCTGACTGACCCACCTGCTGATTGACACACCTGCTGACTGCCCCACCAGCTGACTGACCCACCTGCTGACTGACCCATCTGCTTCCTGTACCCACCTGCTGACTGTACCCAACTGCTGACTGACCCAACTGCTTCCTGTACCCACCTGCTGACTGTACCCACCTGCTGACTGACCCATCTGCTTCCTGTACCCACCTGCTGACTGTACCCAACTGCTAACTGACCCACCAGCTGACTGACCCACCTGCTGACTGACCCATCTGCTTCCTGTACCCACCTGCTGACTGTACCCAACTGCTGACTGACCCCACCTGCTAACTGACCCACATGCTGACTGAACACACCTACTGACTGACCCCATCTGCTTCCTGTACCCACCTGCTGACTGCACCCACCTGCTGACTGACCCACATGCTGACTGAACACACCTCCTGACTGACCCCACCAGCTGACTGACCCACCTGCTTCCTGAACCAACTGCTAACTGACCTACCTGATTTCTGTACCCACCTGCTGCCTGACCAACCTGCTTCCTCACCCACTTGCTTCCTGTACCCACCTGCTGAATGACCCACCTGCTAACTGACCCACCTGCTAACTGACCCACCAGCTTCCTGTATCCACCTGTTTCCTGTAGCCACCTGCTTCCTGACCCACCTGATTCCTGTACCCACCTGCTGACTGACCCACCTGCTGACTGACCCCACCTGCTGACTGACCCACCTGCTTCCTATACCCACCTGTTGACTGACCCCACCTGCTTCCTGGACCCACCTGCTTCCTGCACCCACCTGCTGACTGACCCACCTGCTGACTAACCCCCCCTGCTGACTGACCAACCAGTTTCGTGTACCCACCTGCTGACTGACCCTCCTGCTTCCTGTACGCACCTGCTAATTGACCCACCTGCTGATTGACCCACCTGCTAACTGCCCCTCCTGCTGACTGACCCCACCAGCTGACTGACCCACCTGCTGACTGACCCACCTGCTGACTGACCCACCTGCTTACTGACCCACCTGCTTTCTGTACCCACCTGCTGACTGACCCACCTGCTGACTGACCCCACCTGCTGACTGACCCACCTGCTGACTGACCCACTTGCTTCCTGTACCCACCTGCTGACTGACCCCACCTGCTGACTGACCCACCTGCTTCCTGTACCCACCTGCTGACTGACCCACCTGCTGACTGTTCCCACCTGCTGACTGACCCACTTGCTTCCTGTACCCACCTGCTGACTGACCCACCCGCTGACTGACACACGAGCTGACTGACCCACCTGCCTCCTGTACTCACCTGCTGACCGTATCCATCCGCTGACTGACCCACCTGCTGATTGATCCACCAACTTCCTGTACCCACCTGCTGACTGTGGCGGGTGATGCTTGCTCCAGGTCCAGAACTTCAAAGATTATATTCTGCTGGCAGCTCATCTGAATGATCTCTCCACTCATCAAGCAGAGCTGTGGGGCACAGAAATGCATCTCAATAGGTACTGTTCATTTAATTTCAGAGAAATGTATACAATACACTTCCTAGTACTATTTTCCAGTCACCTACCACTATCAAACCTGATTCAACACCAAACCTGAGGAATATTTTATTAATGGTAAACTATAAAATCCATGTTTTACATTTTCTGCACACAGGAAAGGCTTTGGGAGTAAACACTGAGGAGAAATCCGAAGTCGGAGTCCCGAAGGCGGCTGACTGTTTTTGCCAGCACCGACCGGCACGGCAACTCCTGCGACGCTGCCGGCACCAAACCGTATCGACATGGGCATGGGCAACAGTCGGATCTCCATAGCAACTCCATATCAACCCTGGCTTATACCCTGGAGAGGCCACTCCCCGTGACTACCAGAGGCATAGTGCACGTGGTCGACACATTAGCTATAAGAATGGAATACACTTGCTAATTACATTGTATCAATTCTGAATTAAATAGTCCACCAGCCTAGGAGAAGATTATGTGAATGGTCAGAAAGTATTCAAATTCAGGAAATATTGTCTGTTATTTTAGTAAGGTTGGTAGAGTTCTGTTTTAAGATATTAACGAATCTGCCATCTGTACTGGTGGGACCTGGGCTGACTTAGTGAAGGATCTGCCAGAACACAGGCTGTGGTCTGATGCCCATTACCTTTTTATTGTCATCAAGGACTGTGTTCATGTTCTCCACCCAAACTGCATCCACTGGACCATCCAAGATGCACCACTTCCGGTCTCTGGTTGGGCTGCTGGCATGTTCACGGAAGACATTGGCCAGGATTCCTGTTGAAATCAGTTCCAGAGCTTACTGCACAGTCTTGTACCGCTGCCCAGGGAAGCCAGGCTTCCCATACTGCTGCAATGGCATCAGAATTTCCTCCAGCTCTGACCCACCTCCGAGAATCAGCAGAGTGACTGACGCCAGTATCTGGACACCACAGTGTTGAGTTGCTGGGATCCAACAGGGGTAAAGACAAAGGCCAAGTGTAGATATTCTATTTGGAATGGCCTATGGTGTGTAGAAGGCAAGGAGGGAGGTACGATCACGAATCCATGTGAGAGTGTTCATAGTGTCACTATAGGGTCAGCATTGATGGTCACATCCAAACATCAAACAACGTCCATGAGCTCTCCCACCTGTCACCTCACCATGTTGCTGTGTCGGCCAATGGAACCCACCCCTGTCTTCAACTGCATCGTGCAAGACTGCCACTTCTCTAGTGAGAGGGCAGCCAGCCCTAGGGTCGTGCATCAGAAATTTTCAGGTCAATGGAGCACTTCAACTAGGTTAGAACTAAGAACATTAAGGCACAGTATAGGCTCTTTAGCCCATTATCTTGTTAGACCATTTCAGAGACAGTGATCACAACTCCCTGACCTTTACCATAGTCTTTGAGAGGGATAGGAACAGATGTTATGAAAAGTATTTAATTGTGGGAGGGGGGCATAATGCTGCTATTGCACAGAAGCATAAATTGGCACCAGATGTACTCAGAAAAATGCAGAATGGAAATGTGGAGGGTCTATGCTCTATATTTAGGGAGCACTTGCATGGGGTTGTGGATGGGTTTCTCCATTGAGGTAGGGAAAGGTTAGTAGAGTGAATAAAAAGGAGATGTGGAACTTCTGGTCAAAAGAAAGAAATAAGCTTGCTTAAGGATTGGACAGAGCTCTAGAGAGTTACAAGGCAGCCATTAAGGATCTAAGAATGGACTTAGGAGAGCTAGAAGGGGCTATGAGAAGGCCTTGTCAAGTAGGATTAAGGAAAATCCCAAGCTGTTCTACACATATATGAAAAACAGGAGAATGACAAGAATGAGGGGAGGACCAGTCAGGGATGGAAGAGGAGACATATGCCTGGAGGTAGGAGAGGTCTTAATGAAAACTTTGCTTCAATATTCACCAATGAAAGGAAGCTTGATGTTTGTGAGGGCAGACTAAAAATGACCGATATGTTAGAGCATGTCGATGTAAAGAGGACATTTACCCCAGGTTACCATGGGAAGCAAGAGTAGGGTTTGCTGCACCTTTGGTGATGATCTTTGCATCCTCAGTGGCCACAAGAGTAGTACTAGTTGATTGGATGGTGGTAAGTGTTATTCCTTTGTTCCAGAAAGAGGGAAAGGCTAACCCTGGGAACTATCAGTGGTGAACAAATTATTGGAGAAGATTCTTAGAGACAGAATTTGGAGAAGCAAAGTCTGATTTTGGATAGTTAGCATGGCTTTGTACAAGCTAGGTCAGGTCTTAGGAGCCTGACTAAATTCTTTGAGGATGTGACAAAGCACATTGATGAAGGTAGAGCAGTGGATGTGGTGAATATGGATTTCAGTAAGGCATTTTGAGAAGGTTCTCCATGGCAGGCTCATTGAGAAAGTCAGGGGGCATGGGATCCAGGGAAACCTGGCCGGGTGGATACAAAATTGGCTTTCCCATAGGAGGCAGAGGGTTATAGCAAATGGAGTGTTTGCTGCTTGGACATTGGTGACCAGTGATGTTCTGCAGGGATCTGTTCTGGGACCCCTGCTCTTTGTGATTTTTATAAATGACTTAGACGAGAAAGTGGAAGGGTGATTAGTAAGTTTGCAGACTGGTAGAATTGTGGAAAGTGTGGAGGGTTGTTGAAGATTGCAATGGATATTGACAGGATGCAGAGCTGAGCTGAGAGGTGGCAGATGGAGTTCAATTGGGAAAAGTGTGAAGTGATTCACTTTGGAAGGCAGAATACAGGGTTAATAGCAGTATCTTAACAGTATGGAAGAAGAGGGGTTTTGGGGACTACATCCAGACATCCCTCAAAATGATAGGATTGTTAAGAAGGCATATGATGTGTTTGGCTTCATTAGTTAGACGATTGAGTTCAAGACTTGAATGAAATATACATGATAAGTCGTAGATCAAGTGGATAGCCAGAGACTTTTACCCAAGGCAGATATGGCTAATGAGGAGAATAATTTTAAGGTGAATGGAGGAAAGGAATTGGATGGGAATGTCAAAGTTTAACTGTGGTGGATGCGTGGAACGTGAGTGATAGAAAAAATAAGGCGATGTAGTTTATATTGATACCAGTGTAGTGTCAGCACAGTGCTTATACTGTGCTATAGTGTTCTATCTTGTGCTCCAAGATCAATGCAATGCTTCCCTCTTGCACAAGCCCAAAATTCTTTGCTCATCTATGTGTCTTTTCTAAGTTTGCTCCTAACCTATCTAACATGCTGAAAACACTACATGAGCTTTTACATAAATCAGCACACTATGAGAGTTCAGGTTTCTGTGAAGGGGATCTTAAAATGGACAAAATAGCTTTGTTACAATCTGAAGCACCACATATTTCTACCCATTATTGCCCAGACAGTTGGCCTGCAGTGTATGGTGTGGGGGCAGTTATCTCATACATCATTCCATCAGGTAAAGCGCATCCAATTGCTTTCACATCAAGGGCAATAAGGAAGGCAGAAAGCCATCTTGCCCAGATGGGAAGGAAGGGAAGTTTAGGAGAGACATCAGGGGTAAGTTTTTTACACAGAGGATTGTGGGTGCCTGGAATGACTTGCCAGGGATGGTGGTGGAGGCTAAAACATTAGGGGTATTTAAGATCCTCTTGGACAGGCACATGGATGAAAGAAAAATAAAGGGTTTCGGGGCACTGTGGGTTTAGTACTTTTTTTTAAGGATTATATGGGTCAGCACAACATGGAAGGCTGAAGGGCCTGTACTGCGCTGTAATGTTCTATGGTGCAGGAAGCACTTGGAATTGTCTTTGCAGTTAAGAAGTTCCTTCAATTCCTCTTGGATTGGCAATTTACACTACTAAGTACAGGAATTTCGAGTACCATACAAATGCTGATAGACTGCCCAGATTTCTCCTAGCTGTTACAGCTTCAGAGCCAACCCTGAAAGAGATCTTTTACTTCAAGGAAATACCTATGGCTGACATAACAATGGCACAAGTCTGGAAGTGCACACATACTGACCCTATTCTATCTAAAGTGGTGGACATGGTAGAGTTATGATGGAAGGAGCCCACCATCCAATCAGGATGGTTACTATGGAGCTACCATGTTGTCATTCCTCCACCATTCAGGAAGCAAGTGCTTGATGCAGGACACTGTAGCATGGTGTGCATGAAAGAACTCACATGCAGCTATTTCTGGTGGCCAGGACTGGTTGTAACCATTGAGGAGAAACCATTGAGTGAGAAATGTTCCTCAGCTTATTCCCTTGTAACATGGGACCATAGCAGAGGACTCACATAGATTTTGCAGGACCTGTAGAAGGCCACATGTTCCTGGTTGTAGTGGATGTGCACAGCAGCTGGCTTGAGATTGCCATCATGAAGAGCACTTCACTTGAAAATTGTGCTGGGGAGCTACGTTCCACTTTTAACTGTTTTGTGCTTCCTCAACAGCTTGTAGGTGACAAGGCCCACAGCTTCTGTCTGAAGAGTTAAAGGAATTTATGGAAGCAAATGGTATTCAAATCAGCACGTCATCCAGCCACTAAAGGCCTTGTTGAATGATTTGCACAAACAATGAAACAAACTCTCAAGGCTTCAGCAGGAAGTGAACCCTCACCCAGCATCTTAGCACCTTCTCGCTAACATGCTGCAACACACCAGATTATGAAAATAAAACAAGCACAAAATATAAAAGCGGATAGTAAAAGTATAGAAAGAGGAGAAGGGCGGTTAAAGTGAATGTCGGTCCCTTGGAGGATGAGAAGGGGAATTGATATTGGGTAATGAGGAAATGGCCGAGGCTTTGAATGACTATTTTTGTCAGTCTTTACGGTGGAGGACACCTCTAACATGCCAAAGAGAGATGTTATAGATGTGACGGGAGGTAAGGACCTCATTATAATAGCTATTACTAAAGAGGTAGTGCTGGGCAAACTTGTGGACCTGAAGATAGACAAGTCCCCTGGTCCTGATGGAATGCATCCCAGGGTACTGAAAGAAATGGCAGAAGTTATACTACAGGCTTTGGTAATAATTTACCAAAATTCTCTGGATTTTTATTTAAATGGTAAAAAATTGCAGCATGCTGCTGTGCAGAGGGACTTGGGAGTGCTTGTGTATGAATCACAAAAGGTCGGTTCACAAGTGCAGCAAGCTATCAAGAAGGAAAATAGGATGTTGTCATTGTTTGAGGGATTGAATTTAAGAGCAGAGAGGTTATGCTGCAACTGTACAGGGTACTGGTGGGGCCACACCTGGAGTACTGCATGATGTTCTGGTCTCCTTACTTGAGGAAGGATATACTGGATTTGGAGGAGGTGGAGAGTAGGTTCACCAGGTTGATACCAGAGAGGAGGGGGTTAGACTATGAGGAGAGATTGAGACTCGCTGGAATTCAGAAGAATGAGAGGAGATCTTATAGAAACATATAAAATTATGAAAGGGATAAGATAGAGGCAGGAAAGTTGTTTCCACGGTAAGTGAGACTAGAACTAGGGGACATAGCCTCAAGATTTGGGGGAGTAGAGTTAGAGTGGAGATGTGGAGGAACCAGGGTCAGGGGTGTCTCTGATTGCGTGCACAGCATTCTTAAGTGGGAAAGTGATCAGTGAGATGTCGTGATACACATCGGTATCAATGACATAGGTAGAAAGAGTCAGGAGGTCCTGAAGAGTGAGTACAGAGAGCTTGGTAGGAAGTTGAAAAACAAGACCTTGAGGGTATAATCTCCAGATTGCTGCCTGTGCCACGTGCCAGTGAGGGTAAGAGTAGGATGCTCTGGCAGATGAACACGTGGCTGAGAAACTGGTGTCGGGGGCAGAGTTTCAGATTTCTGGATCATTGGGACCTCTTGTGGGGCAGGTGGGACCTGTACAAGAGAAGACGAGTTACACCTGAACTACAAGGGGACAAATATTCTTGCAGGGAGGTTTGCTAATGTTATTGGGGAGGGTTTAAACTAGATTTGCAGGGGGATGGGAACCAGAGTGCCAGAGTAGGTAGTGGAACGGGGGTAAAAATAAATGATGTTAGTAGTTCATGCAAAGTCATAAATAGTAAGGTTGTGTGTGGTGGTAACAATCTTCTGAGGCGTGTATATTTCAATGCAAGGAGTATTGTGGGAAAGGCAGATGAGCTGAGGGCCTGGATTGACACGTGGAATTATGACATCATAGCCATTACTGAAACTTGGCTACAGGAGGGGCAGGACTGGCAGCTCAATGTTCCAGGGTTCCGATGTTTCAGACATGATAGAGGCAGAGGGATGAAGGGTGGGTGGGGGTGTGTGGCTTTGCTAGTCAGGGAAAATATTACAGCAATGCTTCAGCAGAAAAGATTAGAGGGCTTGTCTACTGAGGCCATATGGGTGGAGCTGAAAATTGGAGGAGCAAATCTGCAGAGAGATAACAGACAGAAAGTTGTGATTGTAGGGGATTTTAATTTTCCACATATTGATTAGGACTCCCATACTGTTAAAGGTCTAGAGGGGTTAGAGTTTGTGAAATGTGTTCAGGAAAGTTTTCTAAATCAATATATAGATGTACCAACTAGGGAGGATGAAATATTAGATCTACAATTAGGAAATGAGTTAGGGCAAGTGACAGAAGTGTGTGCAGGGGAACACTTTGGTTCCGGTGACCATAACATCATTAGTTTCAACTTGATCACGGATAAAGGTAGACCTGGTCCTCGGGTTGAAGTTCTAAACTGGAAAAAGGCCAAATTTTTGAAGAAATGAGAAAGGATCTAAAAAGTGTAGATTGGGACAGGTTGTTCTCCGGCAAAGATGTGATTGGTAAGTGGGAGGCTTTCAAAGGAGAAATTTTGAGGGAGCAGAGTTTGTATGTTCTGGTCAGGGTTAAAGGCAAAACGAATAAGGAACCTTGGTTCTCGAAGGATATTGGAACTCTGATAAAGAAAAAGAGAGAGATGTATAACATGTATAGGCAACAGGGAGGAAATAAGATGCTTGAGGAATATAAAAAGAGTAAGAAAATACTTAAGAAGGAAATCAGGAGGGCTAAAAGAAGGCATGAGGTTGCTTTGGCAGTCAGGGTGAAGGATAATCCTAAGAGCTTCTACAGGTATGTTAAGAGCAAAAGGATAGTAAGGGATAAAATTGGTCCTCTTGAAGATCTGAGTGGTTGGTTATGTATGGAACCAAAAGAAATGGGAGAGATATTAAATGGGTTTTTTGCATCTCTATTTACTAAGGAAACTGGAACGGAGTCTATGGAAACAAGGCAAACAAGTAGGGAGGTCATGGAACTTATACAGATTAAAGAGGAGGAGGTGCTTGCTATCTTGAGGCAAATCAGAGTAGATAAATCCCCAGGACCTGACAGGGTGTTCCCTTGGACCTTGAGGGAGACTAGTGATGAAATTGCAGGGGCCCTGGCAGAAATATTTATAAAATCAATATCCACGGGTCAGGTGCTCGAGGATTGGAGGATAGCTCATGTAGTTACATTGTTTAAAAAAGGCTCAAAAAGTAAGCTGGGAAATTATAGGCCGATAAGTTTGACATCGGTAGTAGGTAAATTATTGGAAGGATTACTAAGAGATAGGATCTACAAGTATTTGTATAGACAGGGACTTATTAGAAACAGTCAGCATGGCTTTGTGCGTGGTAGGTCATGCCATTCTATTAGGGTTTTTTGAGGAGGTTACCAGGAAAGTGGATGAAGGGAAGGCAGTGGATGCTGTCTACATGGACTTCAGTAAGGCCTTTGACAAGGTCCCGTATGGGAGGTTAGTTAGGAAGATTCAGTCGCTAGGTATACATGGAGAGGTAGTAAATTGGCTTAGACATTGGCTCAATGGAAGAAGCCAGAGAGTGGTATGGAGGATTGCTACTCTGAGTGGAGGCCTGTGACTAGTGGTGTCCTACAGGGATCAGTACTGGGTCCATTGTTATTTGTCATCTATATCAATGATCTGGATGATAATGTGGCAAATTGGATCAGCAAATTTGCTTATGATACAAAGATTGGAGGTGTAGTGGACAGTGAGGAAGGTTTTCAAAACTTGCAGAGGGATTTGGACCAGTTGGAGGAATGGGCAGAAAAATGGCAAATGGAGTTTAATGCGGACAAGTGTGAAGTATTGCACTTCAGAAGGTCAAACCAAGGTAGAACATGCAAGGTAAATGGTAGGACACAGAGGAGTGCAGTAGAACAGAGGGATCTGGGAGTACAGATACATAATTCCTTAAAAGTGGCATCACAAATAGATAGGGTTACAAAGAGAGCTTTTGGTACATTGGCCTTTACAAATCAAAGTATTGAGTATTAGAGTTGGAATATAATGGTGAGGTTGTATAAGACACTGGTGAGACCAAATTTGGAGTATAATGTGCAGTTTTGGTCACCTAATTACAGAAAGGATATTAATAAGGTTGAAAGTGCAGAGAAGGTTTACAAGGATGTTGCCGGGACTTGAAAAACTGAGTTACAGAGAAAGGTTGAATAGGTTAGGACTTTATTCCCTGGAGCGTAGGAGAATGAGGGGTGATTTTTTTGAGGTGTATAAAATTATGATGGGTATAGATAGAGTGAATGCAAGCAGGCTTTCTCCACTGAGGCTGGGGAGAAAAAAACCAAAGGTCATGGGTTAAGGGTGAAGGGGGAAAAGTCTAAAGGGAACATTGAGGGGTGGGCTTCTTCACGCAGAGAGTGGTGGGAGTGTGGAATGAGCTGCCAGATTAAGTGGTGAATGCGGGCTCACTTTTGACATTTAAGAAAAACTTGGGCAGGTATATGGATGAGAGGGGTTTGGAGAGATATGGCACAGGTGCAGGTCAGTGGGACTGGGCAGAAAAATGGTTCGGCACAGCCAAGAAGGGCCAAAAAGCCTGTTTCTGTGCTGTAATGTTCTATGGTTCTATGGAACTGCTTTTCCCAGAGAGTGGTGGATCTGTGGAATTCTCTGCCTAGTGAAGGCTACCTCAGTAAATATATTTAAGACGAGGTTGGATAGATTTTTGCATAGTAGGGGAATTAAGGGTTATAAGGAAAAGGCAGGTAGGTGGAGATGAGCCAGATCAACTATGATTTTATTGAATGGCGGAGCAGGCTCAACGGGCCACATGGCCGACTCCTGCACCTATTTCTTATGCGCTGAATTAACAGAAAACCCAAGCAAAGAGGGGTGCCAAAGCACAGCAGAAACATTTCACAACAGGAGAGAGGAGTACTTGCTCAGAACTAAATCTCTGGAACAAAGTGGATACCTGCAAGGGTGGTGCCACTAACTGGTCCTGTGTCATACACAGTGGGAACTGGTGACAGCAACATTTGGAGAAGGCAGGTTGATCAGCTGTTGCCCGTTTCTGAGATTACTGAAAACCAACACCAACTGACCAATCCAGATCTGTTGTAGAAATGGACAGGATTCTGAGACAACTGCAGAACCTCTGTTAAGATGAAATGACACAGCCAGTGCTCCCCCATCACCTGTACTTTCTGAGGTGCCCCCTGCTGACAATGCAGTACCCAAGCCAAGATCTATACACTATATACACCACCAAGAGATAAAATGACTTTGGTGTCATCCCCCCCGGTCATTGATACCCTCACAGGAACAGGCAGCCTCCAGACAGACTGAATCTTTAGTTTAGTGACTAACCCTCAGCACATGGGACAAAATAATCCCCAGGGTCATGTCTGGGAATAGAGACAGTCTACCCTCTTTCCCTAGTTTGTTGCTGGTTAAATTAGATGATTACTCCATTGAACGTTAATTGTTCAGCAGCCGGTTTATGTGTGGGGACCCAGCGCTGACAGGTGATGAGGGACAGACAGTAACCTCACAAGCACAACAAAAAAATTGATACAGGTTCAGGTACTTGCTGACATCCAAACATCTTGTCAATCAACATCAAAAACTGTGGTTTCTGGAAATGCGAAACTGAAACAGGAAATGCTGGAGCTACACAGCAGGTCACACAATCAGATCAGCTACATACTGCTGCGTTGATCAGAAGTCAAGCCAGTGCCATTGGGCCAGAACATAAAATAGAGGGCAGGCAGTAGCGCAGTAGCTCAGTAGCTCTAGCAGCAACCATGGAGGAACAGAAACAATATTACAGGCCAGGAAGCGAGAGAACAGGCAAGTTACGTGGCAGAGAGGGGGAAGATGGAGAGAACAGAGGAAGGTGCACAGAGAGCTGTCAAGGTCAGAACACAGAACGTAGAACATTACAGTACAGAAATGGCCCTTTGGTCCATAATGTTGTGCTGTCCATTTAACCTACTCTAAGGTCAATATAATAATTCCCTCCTAGATAGCCCTTGATACTTCTACCTTATGCGTGCCTATCTAAGAGTTTATTAAGTGTGCCTAATGTAATGCTTCTACAACCGCCCCGGCAGGGCCTTCCAAACACTCACCCCTCCCTGTATAAAAAAACTATTCCTGTGCTTTCCTCCAATCACCTTCAAGTTATGCTCTCTGGTATTAGCCATTTCCACCCCGGGAAAAAAAACTGGCCATCCACTCCATCTATGCTTTTTATCACCTTGTACATCTCTATCGAGTCACCTCGCATCATCCTTCACTAGGGAAAAATCCCTAGCTCGTTCAACCTTTCCTCAAAATACATGCTCTCCAATCCAGGAAGCTGAAACTGAAACATGAAGGACATTGGCAGGAGATTGCATGAAACTTTTGAATTCAGTTATGAGATCAGTTTTCCTGCTGACGGCACTTGTAGCATGTACGTGAGCTGACTGCAGAAGGGAAGACTCTGCCACATGATCTTAATTGGCTCACTCCCTGCCTCCACCTCAGGACCAGCCTTGGGTCAACCTCTTTCATCTTCATAAATTGAGGTTATCCTGCTGCGCGTGTGTGTGCAAATTTGTGCCATAATTGACCAAGGGTGCCAAAGGAAATCAGAATCAGAATTATTATCACTGACATAGGTCATGAAACTTCTTGTTTTGCAGCCACATTAATGGACAATTTTTCACCGAGATGGAAAAAATGGAGACAAGAGGTGAATAAATGGGAAAAGGGTATCAGAGGTCGAACAAGTGAATGTAAGATTGGAATGGAAGTTATCGGCGAAATTACAGGAATTGACGAGCTCACCACAATACAGGCGTCCTCAAAGTATCAGAGAAAGAGTTGGGGAGTGGTGCTGGAGTATACTTAGAACATGGACTGGTTGCTCCAGGTGGCCAGTGAGAAGGCAGGTACAATTGGGGCCCAGATGAGTATCCATGGATAAACCTTTGGTCTGGAGAAAGCGGGAGGAGCTAAAAGAGAAATTGGTTAGGGTAACAATGAGTGAGTTGTTCAGAGTGTCAGTGGGAAGGGGGGAGCTGGTTGGATCTCTGTTGGGGTAAGAAGTGGATGGGCCAAAAAACTTTCAATGGGAGATGGAGATGTTTAAAATTGGATGTCCACGGTGAAGGTGGTGTGGTGGAGGCTGGGGAAGTGAAAGCTGTTAGAGTGGTGAGGACATACTGGGCTGCAGATGTAGGTGGGAAGGGTCAGGGAGGGGACAGGACAAAGTCATATTCTGACGAGATGAATTCGGTGGGGCAGGAACAGACATAAGGGCCTAGACAGAATGGATGTGGAGAGGATACTTCCGTTAGTGGGAGACTATAATGCCAGGGGCCTCATTTTCAGAATAGAGGATGTTACTTTAGAACTGAGGTGAGGTGGTACTTCTTTAGTGACTCTGTGGAACTCATTGCCACAGACGACTGTGGTCAAGTCAGTGGGTGTATTTAAAGCAGAGGTTGTCAGGTTCATGAACAGAAAGGTGGGGAGAAGGGAAGAGAGCGGGGTTGAGGGAGAAAATAAATCAGTCATGATAGAGTGGTGAAAAAGACTCAATGGGCAAAATGGCCTAATTCTGCTCCTATGTCTTCTGGTCTTAAAGAGGACAGAGCTGCCATGTATCGAGGTGGGCATTGCAGGCTAGAGCCACGATAGTTTGTTTTTAAAAAATGGTATGGCTTATTCTTCTGTATCGGGAAGACCCAATTGAACTTTGGGCCGAGCTCACGTGCCCCTGTCAGCACTGTAAGTTCATAGTGACTTGCTGATGTTCCGAGGCGCACTCACCATCACTCCACTTGTGTGAGATGGGGTCAAAGCTCCCGTAGAGCTGGCCCAAGGTGATGGCCTTGGGGTTGATGATGACACACTGCACTCTGTGTTCGTCCATCAGGCCCCTCGACTCCAGCAGCTCCAGGGCCTCTGCCAGCACTTTCAGTGCACTGGTCTTACCCCCGAGGGCACAGCCAACCACCATAAAGCCATGGCACATCTGCATCATCTCGTAAATCTGGGCACAAAATCCCACCAGTTAGTCCTCGTTCATTGCTGGGGAGGTTTCCAGATACAAAAGGTGTAACTACATCTGGACATGCAGCTGACATAACAAGAAGGGCTGGGTCAGGAGGGTTCCCCCACATCACCAACCGTGCAGACATCACAGATAAGAAAACTCTACATCCCAGGAGGCTGAACAAATTTGGCATGTTCCCATTGACTCTTACAGATTTTTACCAATGCGCCATAAGAAAGCATTCTACCTGGATGCATAACAGCAATTGTTCTGTCCATGACAGCAAGAAACTGCAGAGAGTTGTAGCAACAGCTCAGCACATCATGGAAACCAGCCTCCCCTCCATAGACTCCACTTATACTTCTCAGTGCCTCGGTGAAGCAGCCAGCATAATCAAATACACACACACCTCAAACACTCTGTCTACTCCCTTCCCCCATCAAAACACAAAACCCAAAAAGCATGAACCACCAGGCTGAAAGACAGCAAATGTATTGCTGTTATTGGACACTTAAAAGAACCTCCTGCACAATAAGATGGAATCTTGACCTCACAATCTACTTCATTATGATCTTGCAATTTATTATTTACCTGCACTGCACTTTCTCTGTAACTGCTAAAGTTCATTCTGCATTGTTATTGTTTTACCTTGTTCTACTTCAATGCACTGTGTAATGATCCGATCTGGGTGAACAGTGAACTGTGTAATGATCCGATCTGTGTGAGCAGTGAACTGCGTAATGATCCGATCTGTGTGAACAGTGAACTGTGTAATGATCCGATCTGGGTGAACAGTGAACTGTGTAATGATCCGATCTGTGTGAGCAGTGAACTGTGTAATGATCCGATCTGTGTGAACAGTGAACTGTGTAATGATCCGATCTGGGTGAGCAGTGAACTGTATAATGATCTGATCTGGGTGAACAGTGAACTGTGTAATGATCCGATCTGTGTGAACAGTGAACTGTGTAATGATCCGATCTGGGTGAACAGTGAACTGTGTAATGATCCCATCTGTGTGAGCAGTGAACTGTGTAATGATTCGATCTGTGTGAACAGTGAACTGTGTAATGATCCGATCTGTGTGAACAGTGAACTGTGTAATGATCCCATCTGTGTGAGCAGTGAACTGTATAATGATCCGATCTGTGTGAGCAGTGAACTGTGTAATGATCCCATCTGTGTGAGCAGTGAACTGCGTAATGATCCGATCTGGGTGAGCAGTGAACTGTGTAATGATTCGATCTGTGTGAACAGTGAACTGTGTAATGATCCGATCTGTGTGAACAGTGAACTGTGTAATGATTCGATCTGGGTGAACAGTGAACTGTGTAATGATCCGATCTGTGTGAACAGTGAACTGTGTAATGATCCGATCTGTGTGAACAGTGAACTGTGTAATGATCCGATCTGGGTGAACAGTGAACTGTGTAATGATCCGATCTGTGTGAACAGTGAACTGTGTAATGATTCGATCTGGGTGAACAGTGAACTGTGTAATGATCCGATCTGTGTGAACAGTGAACTGTGTAATGATCCGATCTGTGTGAACAGTGAACTGTGTAATGATCCGATCTGGGTGAACAGTGAACTGTGTAATGATCCGATCTGGGTGAGCAGTGAACTGTGTAATGATCTGATCTGGGTGAACAGTGAACTGTGTAATGATCCGATCTGGGTGAACAGTGAACTGTGTAAAGATCCGATCTGGGTGAACAGTGAACTGTGTAATGATCCGATCTGGGTGAGCAGTGAACTGTATAATGATCTGATCTGGGTGAACAGTGAACTGTGTAATGATCTGATCTGGGTGAACAGTGAACTGTGTAATGATCCGATCTGGGTGAACAGTGAACTGTGTAATGATCCGATCTGGGTGAGCAGTGAACTGTGTAATGATCCGATCTGGGTGAACAGTGAACTGTGTAATGATCCGATCTGTGTGAGCAGTGAACTGCGTAATGATCCGATCTGTGTGAACAGTGAACTGTGTAATGATCCGATCTGGGTGAACAGTGAACTGTGTAATGATCCGATCTGTGTGAGCAGTGAACTGTGTAATGATCCGATCTGTGTGAACAGTGAACTGTGTAATGATCCGATCTGGGTGAGCAGTGAACTGTATAATGATCTGATCTGGGTGAACAGTGAACTGTGTAATGATCCGATCTGTGTGAACAGTGAACTGTGTAATGATCCGATCTGGGTGAACAGTGAACTGTGTAATGATCCCATCTGTGTGAGCAGTGAACTGTGTAATGATTCGATCTGTGTGAACAGTGAACTGTGTAATGATCCGATCTGTGTGAACAGTGAACTGTGTAATGATCCCATCTGTGTGAGCAGTGAACTGTATAATGATCCGATCTGTGTGAGCAGTGAACTGTGTAATGATCCCATCTGTGTGAGCAGTGAACTGCGTAATGATCCGATCTGGGTGAGCAGTGAACTGTGTAATGATTCGATCTGTGTGAACAGTGAACTGTGTAATGATCCGATCTGTGTGAACAGTGAACTGTGTAATGATTCGATCTGGGTGAACAGTGAACTGTGTAATGATCCGATCTGTGTGAACAGTGAACTGTGTAATGATCCGATCTGTGTGAACAGTGAACTGTGTAATGATCCGATCTGGGTGAACAGTGAACTGTGTAATGATCCGATCTGTGTGAACAGTGAACTGTGTAATGATTCGATCTGGGTGAACAGTGAACTGTGTAAAGATCCGATCTGGGTGAACAGTGAACTGTGTAATGATCCAATCTGGGTGAGCACTGAACTGTGTAATAATCCGATCTGGGTGAACAGTGAACTGTGTAATAATCCGATCTGGGTGAGCAGTGAACTGTGTAATGATCTTATCAGTGTGAACAACATGCAAGTCTAGTTTTATCACTGTATCTTGGTACATTATAAACCTATAATGAACTCAGCTAATATGAGGGGTCTCACAGGCACTCTCAGACACAGAGACCAGTCTGGGATAAGGGGTGTGATAGACTGATATTCTTGTACTCTTATGCAATAATTATCACGATGCTCAGAGAGATAGCGCCTCCCTCCTGGACTTTAGTACATGGGACGGCCATTGGGACACTCATACTTTGACAGGGGTAGCCAGAGGAAATAGGGAAAGATCTTGTAGTCAGCAGTTCTCATTTGAGTTTGATGCCTTTTTGGGTGATGAATCCGGCTGAATTGTTGCTTTTGAAAGTGAATTTAGATGCTGTTTGAAATGAAGATTTGCAGTATTTCTGTGCAGTGAGTGATAACTGTGAGAAGACCCAGCACAGCAGTCCTGGACTGCTGCTGGCCACACTCAGTCAAATATGTCCGTTGTTCACTCAATGCACAGGAAAGAGATTAAACTGGTAACTAACTGCAGGAAGTACTGAGCAATCCAAGCACCAACAAATGAACTGGACTCAAGTATGTACAAGGAAAGGAAAGGTTTTGAAGGACTTGGGCCAAATAAGGTGAAATGGAGCCATGTTTTCCCAAGGACCTGCTTCCATGGTCTATCAGCTAATGACTTGAAAGTTCTGACAGGAGGATGGTGTACCGCCATCATCACCTGATTCCCACTGTAAAGTTACACACCATATAAGTTCCTGGAATTTATCCTTAAAGTGTTAGAGGAAACATTTCAGAGCAAACTCCAATCGCTCGCTTGTGAAGGCAAAGATTCTGTCCAAATGCAAACCCCAGACGCTCTTTAGTGAAGGCAAAAACTCAATTCAAAAGTTAGAACAGGCTCACCTCCAAAGCCTTATGTCTACCTGTGTGGAAGGTAACTGACTGGTGTTCCAATTGGGGTTCAGGTGTGTTGAAGAGAAACATCTACGTCCTCAGCCCCCCAGGGTCACAGAGATTAACAAAACTGTTAAACATCTTGGTCCCTTTATGGCCTCAAAGAGGTCCCCCAGGTTTCGGATGATAACCATTTTGTTTTCAGTACTGTGCCTCACCCTGGTAAAGGTGAAAACAAATCCACTCTCTGCCTAACTGGGATTTAAGGTGTTCGTCCCATGCTGCCTTCCACTATTTCCCTCATTCTTCGGCCCAGACATGGCAGAATATATGTAGCACTCCCCAGTGAGTCCAGACATGGCAGTGTGTGTGAGACTCTGCAAAGTCTCGGGCGCACTGAGGCTGAGACCATGCACAAGAAAACAACCTCATCACCTGAATGATTTTTTCAATGAACCAGGGTGATGGCTGCAGATTAAGTCTGTGAATGATTTCTCTGATGGAGGTCTCCAGGCAGCCATGGTGACGAGTTGGCAAGGCGATACCAGGAAAGAGGTCTGAAATTATACTGACAAAAAGCGGGATGTCGTGGGAGAGGAACTGGAATTGAAAACACATTCATAATTAGTGTAAGGTTCTCAGTAATATTAACTGTAATGTTAACTGTTAACTGCTAATAATAAAATGGCTTATCAGTTGTGTTATAATGAAATGGCTTCTCTGTAATGTTAACTATGAGGTAATGTTGTCTGTAGCTGAAATGTTTGGGTTATAACTACTGATAACAGGGGGACTAACCAATGGGTCTTGTTATTCTATCTGTATGTGTGGGAACCGGGGTTGGTGTGCAGGGAAATTCGGCGAGGAGACACGAAGGGCGGGGGGGGGGAGGGGGGTGGGGGACGTGCAGGAAGCGCTCTGGTAGCCGTGGTTTGTCCCAGTCCAAGGGTCATGGAGTTCGGAGGAAACCGAATGGTGGACCGAGGATATTGCGTGAGCTCCAACATTGTGCACAAACAGTATAATCTCTAATCTTGGTGCCTTTTTGGTTTATATTTTTGTTTCTCTACTAACCCCATAGTCACAGTAAAATTTATAAAGTGTAATCTTTCAAACATACATTATGTACTGACTGATATTTTACGTTGTGGGTTGGTGCTGGTGTGTATACACAGCATCTACGCAAATGTGAGACACAGTTTGGTGGACAGTCGGCGGTTTCCCCTAGACGAACGTGGGTTGATAGAGCTGAGTGTTACAGTTGTAGGGTGCTCATCCGGTGATTGAATTCTGTACATGTTGTGTGGCCACTCTGCTTAAAGTACAGTTGTGATGGCGACAGCTGCATTTTGGCGATGGTATGCAGCTGCTAGGGTGGTAGAGAGCAATGCCTGTGTGTTGAGGGGGGTGGAGGGGAGTATCGGATGAAGTGTTACTCGAGGTTTGAGTGGAGCTAAAGCTGTTGGCAAAGTGGAGACTGTATTGAGGAACTTTGATTTTGAGACAGGTACAGACATAGTGTTAGTGCACACAAGTGAGGACGTAAGAGGGGTGAAGTTGCCAGAGGAGACTGGCATACCAGGGGAGGTGGGACCATGGCGCCTGCAAATTGTCGGGGAGGGAGGGGCCAGAGCTCAGTGAGCTGAGTCACCAGTGGATGAGGGAGGGGATCTTAGGGAACAAATACTCTCGGTACTGAGGGACGAAGGGAAGCAGTGGTCAGATTTGAAAAATTTGGTTAGTTCCTGTCCCCCAGAGAAAGGCGAGCGTTCCGAGTTGCCCTCTGCAATTACCTCCCTGTCGAGAAGGGCAGAGGGGCTCTGCCAGAAGATAAGGATTTTCTTGGGAATAACACCCACTGTGAAGAGGATTATGAGACATGGGTAGAGCAGATGCTGCAGTTGTTAAGTGAGGGGTAGTGCTCAGATGAGGAAAAGCAACAAAGTTTGGTTGAAAGTTTGCGGGGAGTGGCGGCTGGGATAGTGCGAGGCGTGAAGATCAGCCTTCGGTCACTCTGGATGACTATCTAGAGGCCTTGGAGAGTGCTTCTGGGTTGACCAGGAGCTCCTAGGAGCTCCTTGGGGATTTTCAAAACATTCGTCAGGTGAAGAGTGAGAAGCTCTCTGCGTACCTTTTGCGGCTAGACAGATGGCTTAATGGGCTGTGGCACTGGGGGGTCATTTGGGCTGAACTGGTGGATCAGTTAAGGATGGATCAGGTAAGTAGGGATGCCCAAGCTGAGGACAAGATTACTTGGAGCCTCCAGCAGTCTTATAAATTGTGCCCTCCTCCAACATTTGTTCAGTTGATCAGAGACGCGAGGGGGGATGAAAATGCATTGAGGTCGCGGGAGGACTCTGTCAGTAGGGTGAAATCCTTAGTTGTAGTCCCTGGTGGTGAAGTGAGTGGAGCCGGCTCCACCTGGAAATTGATAAAGGTGGTGGTGGCCATGCTGAGAACTGAGGAGTCGGTAGGCAGGGCCCCCCAGGGGACAGACAGCGCAGAGGGCTGCGAGTGGCGGGGGGGTCCACGAGAAGAGGGGTGGCCGGAAGCGTGTGCTATAACTGTGGGGAAGAGGGCCACTTCCGGCGGGAATGTGAATGAAAGGGAAACCCTTGGAGGGCAAGTCCCTGGGCATCCAAGCAGGGAGAGGTGTCGGGAAACTTAGAGGAGACCCAGTGCGGGAACGGCCTGGTGTCTCTAGGGGAACATGTTCCCAGCAATGTACCAAGGAACTCCTGAAATCAAAAGACTCGATTCTGGAAGGATTAGTGGGACCCCGCTCCAGCATGTCGCTACGGATAGAGGGAATCTCTGCTAAAGCCATACTCGACACCGGGTTGCAGGTCATGTTACTATACCATTCGTTTTACAACCAGTATTTAAAGCATTTTCCCTTGACCCCATTCAGTGCGCTGGAGATTTGGGGCATCAGTGCTGAGGATTATCCATATGACGGGTATTTGTCAGTGAAACTGGAGTTTTCAGAAGCCAATATGGGAGTGTCTGAAGTTCTGGAGATGTTAGTGCTGGTTTGTCCAGACCTGGTTGAGATGGGGTGGTGCTTTAATTCTGGTGGAGACCAGCACCCCTGTGGAGTGGAGGCTCATGGGGCCCTGCCAGGAGAGGGTGGGTGAGAACTTTATGGAGACCCGTGCTGTGCACCCAGTGTTTCAAGTTGCTTTTGAGGAGGTGCAGAGCTGCCCTGGGCCGGATACTGAATTTAAATGAGGCACCCAGTCAAAGCCTAAGGTAATAAGGCTCGGGGAAGTAGTGAGAGTGATGGGAACCCCCAGATTTCCCGAAGTGCCTGATAGCAAGGCCCTTTCAGTGGACGCCCCCAGAAAACCTCGTTTTCTAGCTGGGGTGCTGGTGAGGCCTGAAGTGCAGAGGCCCTCGGTGGTACAGGCAAGGCGGATGGCTGTGAGTGTCAGGAACACTCCGAAGAGAGAAATCACCTTTAAGGGATGGATGCCGCTAGCGCATTTGTTCCTGGTGACAGTAATGTCTAGCGCCCCCGTGAGGCCCACTGGGGGAGAAGGATTGGAAAACAGAGGAAAGCTGACCGCTGAGGCCTTTAACTTTGGGGACTCTTCTCTGCTATAAAGTTGGAAGAAAAGGCTGGTGGAGAAGATGTTGAAGCTGGAAGATGTTTTTTCCCTTGGCGAGTTTGATGTGGGTTGTTCCAAGAGCACTTGCCACACCATCTGGGTGACTGAGGACACCCCGTTTGGAGACAGGTCACGGCGACTGGCCCCTGCAGATGTGGAATATGTGCACCAGCACCTGCGTAAGTTGAAGGAAGCTGGAATCATCACTGAGTCCTGAAGCCCCTATGTGTCCCCAGTAGTAGTGGCCTGGAAGAAGAATGGAAAGGTATGCATGTGTGTGGACTATAGGACTTTGAACCGGCGTACTGTCCCTGACCAGTATACGGTCCCCAGGGTCGAAGATGTGCTGGCCTTTCTGAGTGGAGTGAAGTGGTTTAGTGTGCTGGATTTGAGAAGTGGATATTACCAGATCCTGATGAGTGAGGCCGACAAAGAGAAGAAAGCATTTATATGCCCACTGGGGTTTTTCCAGTTCAAAATGATGTCCCAGGGTTTCCAGAGGGTCATGGAGAAGATGGTGAGGGATATGAATTTGCTTGAAGTGTTGGTGTGTTTGGATGACTTGATAGCATTTGGATCTACCTTGGAAGAACATGAAGTGAGGCTACTGAAGGAGGAAGGGATAAAACTGTCCCTGGACAAGTGTTAGTTCTGCAAGACATCTGCTAGCTATGTTGGGCACATAATCTCGTGGGATGGAGTAGCTACAGACCCAGCTAAGATAGAAGCGGTGACCACGTGGCCGAGACCCCGGACTGTGAGCGCTTTGCGTTCGTTCTTGGGGTTCTGTGCTTATTTTCGGAGATCCGTGAAGGGCTACGCCAAAGTGAGTCACAGTTGGGATGCAAAATGTCAGTAGGCTTTTAAATTACTGAAAGAGTTGCTGACCCAGGCACCAATGTCCATAGAAACCAATGCCAGCAACACGACAAATGTCTTAGTTATCACAGACCACTACACCAGATATGCTCAGGCTTTTCCTACCAAGGACCAGACGGCGACTATGGTGGCAAAAGTGCTATGGGAGAAGTATTTTGTGAATTATGGCCTTCCCCGGCGGATACATAGTGACCAGGGATGGGATTTTGAGATTAAGCTTGGAGTTGATAAATCGAGGACCACACCCTATCATCTGCAGGGCGATCCCCAGCCCGAGAGGTTTAATCGGACCTTGCTAGACATGCTCGGGACTCTGGAGATCAGCAAGAAGAGCAGGTGCAGTCAACATACTGGGCCTCTGGTTCACTGTTACAACTGTACACACAATGAAGCTACTGGGTATTTGCCCTATTATCTGATGTTTGGGCGCAAGGCGAGGTTGCCTGTTGACCTCTGTTTCGGGACTGATGTGGGTGACATCCTGCCGAAGCATTATTGGAAGTATGTGCCTGACATGAGGAGTGAGCTGAAAAGGCCATACGAATTGGCTGGGTGGTCGCCGCCAAGCAGAATTGGGGAAATAAGAAGAGATATGATGAGAAAGTGACGTTCTCCCAGCTCCTGCCGGTGGAAAGTCAGATGCCAAACCTACCGGTTTTCCGGGTGAGGCTCGAGGACGGGAAGGGGCCTGGAACTACCTGTTGCCCCTGGGACAAGAGCTGCATGTAGACCTAGAACCCAACTTGGAGTTTATATCTAGTATGAGAACTTTGCGGAAGCCAGGGGCGGTGGAAGAGCCTGGGCCAGGTCTGGCCCCGGAAAGGGATACAGATTCGGAGGGTGATGATTCAGATGTGTGGTACATGCTGCCGTTGGTTAACTCCAGCATGACGGAGGAAGAGACTCCAACCCCTTCTCCCACTGCAGCAGGTGAGGTGAGGGGGACTATTGGTGGGCAACAGGGAGAGGGAGGGAGGCCCGAACCCAAGGCGGGGGCTCCGAGTTGCAGAGGGATTTGTGTGACAGATCACGGGAGGTTTTGCCAGGTAGTCGCAAAGTGTCCCCAGTGGTGGCTGAGCCAGAGGAGCTGGGAGAGGGGGTATGGAGGTCCCAGAGGATTAGGAACCCCCAGAGAGGTTGGCCTATGTAGCAACTGGGGAGCAGGGTGTGATGTCTACTGTTTTGGGGAGTTATGTCACTTGGATTGGGCTCTGTGTTTTGCAGGAAGGGTTGGCAAATTATCTGAACATCATGAGGGCATGGCTAAATTTGGTGGGGTGGGAATGTAAGGTTCTCAGTAATATTAACTGTAATGTTAACTGTTAACTGCTAATGATAAAATAGCTTATCTGAAGTGTTATATTGAAATAGCTTCTCTGTAATGTTAACTATGAGGTAATGTTCTCTATAGCTGAAATGTTTGGGTTATAACTGCTGGTAATGGGGAACTAACCAATGGGAGTCTTGTTATTCCATCTGTATGTATGGGAACCGGGGTTGGTGTGCAGGGAAGTTCGACGAGGAGAGGCGAAGAGGGAGGACGTGTGGGAAGCGCCCTGGTAGACCTGGTAGACAGTGGTTGGTCCCAGTCCGAGGGTCGTGGAGTTTGGAGGAAATGGAACGTTGGACCGAGGATTTTGCATGAACTCCAACATTGTGCGCAAACAGTATAATCTCCATTCTTGGCGGCTTTTTGGTTTATATTTTTGTTTCTCTACTAAACCCATAGTCACAGTAAAATTTATAAAGTATAATCATTCAAACATACGTTGTGTACTGACTGATATTTTACATTGTGGGTTGGTGCTGTTGTACATACCTATCATCTACAGAACCGTGAGACACAGTTTGGCAGGCAGACGGTGGTTTCCCCGAGATGTTGATAGAGCTGCTTGTTAAATTAGCATGATCAACAGCTATCAATAATGTCTGAAAAACCTTTTTCCAAAATTATTTAGAAATCAGAAGTACAAGAGGTGTGGCAGAGGACAACTGAGACTGTCCACAGCCCACTAATGCCACAGTCACCCAGTACCTGAAGTAGCTAACAGGTACGTTTTGAGCCACGCAGCTTTGCACAGAATTGAATTCCGGCTGCATCTTGTTCTGTGAGGTAGACACTGGGTATGGAAGGCTGGATATTTCAGTGTCCTCATCAACTTTTTTTAACAAAACAAGCTTTATTCATAATAAAATATTTATACAAGAATAAACTACTCTTATGTTCCTGTCTAATGCACTCTGTAGCATTTATTGTCTAATAAATGTACTATTGTCTAAACTGATAGAACCATTGCTACTCATGTGACCTCCCGGGAGATATACTAACACAATAATTAAGGCGCCTTCCCAGTGAGCAGTGCCCCCTCCCCCGTCTAGTAGCCCAAGAACCCACCAACAAACCAGGGATGGTGGGGTGTCCATGCCCCTTGTACTATGGGTTCTCAGCCCGAGTTCAACAGAGCATAGCCCCAGGAAGATGTCATACAGTACAAGGGCTGGATTAGACTTACAGTCATTGCCTAACTAACGTGTGCGTGTGTGAGAGTGAGAGAGTGTGTCTGTGCGCGTACACGTGTACCTTCGGGAGGTTAACGTCCATGATGGCACGGAGGGTGAGCTCGTCCTCCTTCTCTGCAGGGTTCTGGATTCTCAAGTTTCCAGCCGCTGTCAGAACTGATTTGACAGCTCGCATCCCATAATCGTAATGATGCTGAGAGGAGAGCTAAACATTAAAGATTCAGTCAGTAAGCTTGCTTAGAGACAAGGCAGCTCCTCCCCCCCCCCCCCCCAGGAATGGTTCCAGTTGTTCTGATGCTGAAAATGGGAATGGTTTTGGCTCTGAAGGGGCTCACTGAGCCTGAGGCAGCTCCCTGTAGGATAATCCTGCCTTTCCAACCCTGCACCATGACCTTTCACAACTAAATATCCATCACAGTTCTCCACCAAAGCCATCCTTCTCCCAGGTCCCTTCCTTGGGTCTGGAAACTAGAACCACAGGTAACAGCCCAAGAATGAAGCTTCAACTAATATTCCTCCCTACAGTTTTGCCAGGCAGCTTGACCAGTGATGAGTGATAACTAATAATAAGCTGCAAAATAACAAGCCATGAGGAGCTACAAAGCAAGTTAACAGATATTTAATACAGCAAAGCAAAAAGGGAAGAGTAAATGGTTGAGGTTGGCTGGTTTGATGAGTGAACAGGGACTCTGAATGAGAGCTGGATTTAAATAGGTTGCCGGTGATAAGTTGGAAACAAGAGGCACTCAGTTTTGCTGGGTGGAGACCAGAAGGTACCTGCCCTTGCAAGCCTGACAAGTATCACAGTCCCTTGCACATAAAAACTAACATGTCTCAGCAAGGATTCTTCTGGGTATAGAATCACAGCCATCCGCTGCACCTTCTCTGCAGCCTTATCGACCTTCCCCCACATTTTATGTATTCAATTCCCAAGTGAAAGCCAGAGTGGAAGCTTCCCTCTCATCTGCAGTCAGTGTGGTCCAGATTCCAATAAGAAGTGTGAAACATTCTCTCTATATGCCTTCATTCTCCTCCCTTGTATTATATACTTGCTACCCCCATCCTCAACCCCATCACCAAAATGAACAGCATCCCGAATGTCCAGACTTCTACCGAATTACCCCACCACCCATCCTTCTCCACAAAGAACAGTCTCAACCTCTCTAGCTGGTACGGAGGGGCCACTGCACAGGATCGGAAAAAGATGCAGAGGTTTGCAAACTGACCCAGCTTCGTCATGTGCATTAGCCTCCACCCGCATCAAGGACATCTTCAAAAGGTGATGCCTCAGAAAGGTGGCATCCATCATTTAGGACCCCCACCACCCAGGACATGCCCTCTTCTCATTGCTACCATCAGGGATGAGGTACAGGAGCCTAAAGACCCACACTCAATGTTTTAGGAAAAGTTTCTTCCCCTCCGCCATCAGATTTCTGAACAGACAATGAACCAACTCATGAACACTACTGTACCTCACTATTTTTGATCTCCTTTGCTCTATGTATTTAATTTATTTTTAGTATATTTTTTTATTGTGATTTATAGTCATTTTTAATGTATTACACAGCAGTGCTGCTGCAAAGCAACAAATTTCACAACAAATGTCAGAAACCTTAAACCTGATTCTGTCCTTGATGTAAAAGATTCGGCAGATGCCGGAAATCCGGAGCAACACACACAAAATGCTGGAAATCCAGAGCAACATACACAAAACGCTGGAAATCCAGAGCAACATACACAAAATGCTGGAAATCCAGAGCAGCATACACAAAACACTTGAAATCCAGAGCAATATACACAAAATGCTGGAAATCTAGAGCAACATACACAAAATGCTGGAAATCCAGAGCAGCACACGCAAAACACTGGAAATCCCCAGCAGCACACACAAAACACTGGAAATCCAGAGCAACATACACAAAATGCTGGAAATCCAGAGCAGCACACACAAAACACTGGAAATCCCCAGCAGCACACACAAAACACTGGAAATCCCCAGCAGCACACACAAAACACTGGAAATCCAGAGCAGCATACACAAAATGCTGGAAATCTAGAGCAACATACACAAAACACTGGAAATCCCCAGCAGCACACACAAAACACTGGAAATCCCCAGCAGCACACACAAAACACTGGAAATCCAGAGCAGCATACACAAAATGCTGGAAATCTAGAGCAACATACACAAAATGCTGGAAATCCAGAGCAACACGCACAAAACACTGGAAATCCGGAACAATGTGCACAAAACGCTGGAAGAACTCAGCAGGTCAGGCAGCATCTATGGAGGGGAATATACAGTCAATACTTCAGGCTGAGTCCCTTCATTGGGTTTGGAAAGGAAGGAGGCAGAAGCTCGAATAAGAAGATGGGGGGAGGGAGGGAGAGCAGGATAAGCTGGCAGGTGATATGTGAGACTAGGTGAGGGGGGTGGGTGACTGGGTTGTCCTTGTAGCTCTAATCCCTCTTGCTAGGAACCATCATTTAAATACGTTTGTAGAAAGTGCACAAAAGGTTTACTAGGACACTGTCCAGATTGAGGATCTGCGTTACAAGCACCGCTTGCGTGGACTGGGACTTCAGTGCTTGGAATGTAGGAATTAAGGGCTGAGTCTATGAGCCCAGATTAAGGGTCTCGGGCCCAAAATGCTGAATCTTTATTCTTCGCCATAGATGTTGCCTTATTCGCTGAATTCCTTCAGCATTTTGCATGCATTACTCTGGATTTCCAGCACCTTTCTGTTCTGTTAGAGGTGCTGTATATAACATGATGAAGGGCATTGACAGGGTGAAAACACAGTCTTTTTCCCATTAAGGGGGTGCCTAAAACAAGACAGCATGGCTTTTGGATTGGAGGTGAGAGATTTAAGAGGGAGTCAGGGGCAGCTTCCCCTCACAAAGGGGAACGAGCTGCTGGAAATAGGAAATAGTTTAGTAGGGCACATTAGCAATATTGAAATGATATCTAGATAACCTCACGGATAGCAGAGGTTTAGGGGACTAGGAACCAGACTTGGGCAGATGGGACTAGCAAATCATAAACACAAGAGATTCTGCAGATTCTGGTCCTGATGAAGATTTCAGCCCAAAGCCATGACTGTTTATTTCCTTTCATACATGCTGTCTGACTGCTGAGTTTCTCCAGCCTTTTGTGTGTTACTGCAAATAGGACTAGCTTGCAGGGAAACACAGGTGGCATAGGTGAGTTGGGCTGAAGAGCCTGAATTCATGCTGTGTGATTCAATGATTGAGGTGACCACATTGGAACATGTTACTCTAGGTGAGGCTGGACCAGTGCTTTAGAAAGGATCAGCACAGCCTCCTGTGTTAACATTCTGTGATTCAACCGGTAAATCCCAGAATTGTACACATCACCCTGTTCAAGTTTATTGTCAAACAAAGCAATGTTCCCCTGGACCACAGTGCACACACCCAACACATAAAGTAATACAAAGATGAGAAAATCTGCAGATGCTGGAAATCCAAGCAACACACAAAGTGCTGGAGGAACTCTGAAGTACAAGGTGGTAGGTGATAGGTGAAACTGGGAGAGAGGGAGGGGTGAAGTAAAGATCTGAGAAATTGATAGGTAAAGGACATAGGCTGGAGAAGGTCACCTACCACCCCAGTATCCTCCACATGCAGCACATAATTCTCTGTAACTTCCGCCATCTCCAACAGGGTCCCACCACCAAACACATCTTTCCCCCTACCTCCACTTTCTGCTTTCTGCAGGGATTGCTCCCTCTACCACTCCCTTGTCTATTCATCCATCCCCACTGATCTCCCTTCTGGTAATTATCTTTGCAAGTGGAACAAGTGCTACCCCAGCCCCTACATCTCCTCCCTCACTACCATTCAGGGCCTCAAACAGTTCTTCCAGGTGAGGCGACGCTTCACCTGTCAGTCTGTTGGGATCATATACTGTATTTGGTGCTCCTGTAAATCATTGAGACCCAACGTAGATTGGGAGACCATTTCGCTGAGCACCTATGCTCGTCCAACAGAAAAAGCAGGATCTCCTGTTGGCCATCCATTTCAATTCTACTTCCCATTGTCATTCCACAGCCTCCTCTACTTCTGTGATAAGGCTACACACAGGTTGGAGGAGCAACACGTTACATTCCGCCTCCAACCTGATGGCATGAACATCGATTTCTCGAACTTCCAATAATGGCCCCTCCCCCTTCACCATTCCCATTTCTCTATTTCACCTTACCTCCTTACCTGCCCATCACCTCCTTCTGGTGCTCTCTGCTTCCCTTTCTTCCATGGTCTTCTGTTCTCTCCTATCAGATTTGCCCTTCTCCAGCCGTTTATCTCTTTCACCAATCAACCTCCCAGCTCTTTACTTCACCTCTTCCGGTGTCACCTATCATTTCCCACCTTGTACATCTTCTTCTTCCCCAACTGCTTGCTCCCCATCCTTTTCTCCAGTCCTGCCGAAGGGTTTTGGCCCAAAGCATCAACTGTACTTTTTTCTATAGATTCTGCCTGGCCTGCTGAGTTCCTACAGTATTTTGTGGTATTACATAAACCATTACTAAAAATACATTAACAAATAATGAAATATATTGTAGAAGATTAATACTTAGCATAAGATGCATTTATTACACATGTTAAAAAGCAAGCAATATAATACTACTGGCACTTGATATGTGAGAGACCTGAGTACAGTACAGGGAGGACAGTAGCTCACAGCCTCAGGGAAGAAGCTGTTTTCCATCCTAATAGTCCTTACCCTAATGCTATGATTGTGCAGGGGTTAAAGAGATTCTGAGACAGATGGGAGTGATCCTTGACATGCTAAGCACTCCTGATAAATATCCGAATGAATGGAAGAGAGACCCCAATGATCCTCTCAGCAGTTCTCGCAATCCTTCGTAGGGACTTGTGGTTAAGTGCTATGCGATTCCTGTATCAAACATTGATGCAGTTGGTCAGGATACTCTCAAAGTTGCTCCTGTAAAAGTTGTTAGAATGGGAGCAGGGGAGCCTCACTCACCCCAATCTCCTCAGGAAATGGACACACTGCTGTGCTTTCTAGACTAAAGAAGTGATGTTGAGAAACTGGGTGAGGTAGCCCAGAAACCCGGTGCTCCTAACCCTCTTCATGGAGGAGTCATTTATATGAAGGGAGGAGTGGTCACCCTGCACCTTCCTGAAGTCCATGAAGATCTCTTTGGTCTTGTCTACATTGAGACTCAAGTCGTTGTGATCGCACCGTTCTACAGGCTACTCTACTTCTTTCTGTACGCCATCTAAGTGAACTTTATGATCCAGGTTTGAACTAGATCCAGCAGTGCAGTCATGTGAACAGCAGTGGGGGGACACTGCGCTCAGCGTGATGGAACCAGACATGTTGCTGCAACACAGACTGAATGTGGTCTTTCCATCAAGTCTGAGATCCAGTTACAGACAGATGTGTTGAGACACCATGAGGACAGTTTACTCACCAATTTCTGAGGGATGATAGTATTAAATGCCAAGCTGGTCAATAACTAGTTTCTCAACATGAAACACTTTCTCAACTTGTCCTGCCCTTGTGCAATGATCTGCACAGCAGTGCCGCATGCTTCCCGACATCCATCATTCCCTATGTAAATTCCCTCGTCATTCTTCCTACCAGAATGTATCCTTTCACATTTATGTCAACATGAAACTTCATCTGCCACGTGTCTACCCGGTTCACCAGACCTGCTGCAGTTAGTCACCGTTCTCACCACAGCACTGCCAAGCTTCATGTCATCTTCTATGTGAGCAGCACACACAAAATGGACAGCTCAGTATTCAGCACGACCCCCTTGAACCAGTCACTTGGACAGCTCAGTATTCAGCACGACCCCCCTGGACCCAGTCACTTGGACAGCTCAGTATTCAGCACGACCCCCTGGACCCAGTCACTTGGACAGCTGAGTATTCAGCACGACCCCCCTGGACCCAGTCACTTGGACAGCTCAGTATTCAGCACGACCCCCTTTAAACCAGTCACTTGGACAGCTCAGTATTCAGCACGACCCCCTTGAACAAGTCACTTGGACAGCTCAGTATTCAGCACGACCCCCTTGAACCAGTCACTTGTACAGCTCAGTATTCAGCACGACCCCCTGGACCCGGTCACTTGGACAGCTCAGTATTCAGCACGACCCCCTTTAAACCAGTCACTTGGACAGCTCAGTATTCAGCACGACCCCCTTTAAACCAGTCACTTGGACAGCTCAGTAATCAGCACGACCCCCTGGACCCAGTCACTTGGACAGCTCAGTATTCAGCACGACCCCCCTGGACCCAGTCACTTGGACAGCTCAGTATTCAGCACGACCCCCTTTAAACCAGTCACTTGGACAGCTCAGTATTCAGCACGACCCCCTTGAACAAGTCACTTGGACAGCTCAGTATTCAGCACGACCCCCTTGAACCAGTCACTTGTACAGCTCAGTATTCAGTACGACCCCC
Source organism: Hypanus sabinus (assembly GCF_030144855.1). NCBI lineage: Eukaryota > Metazoa > Chordata > Chondrichthyes > Myliobatiformes > Dasyatidae > Hypanus > Hypanus sabinus. The sequence continues at coordinate 66,415,689 of NC_082718.1, read as the reverse complement.
TGGACCCAGTCACTTGGACAGCTCAGTATTCAGCACGACCCCCTGGACCCAGTCACTTGGACAGCTCAGTATTCAGCACCACCCCCTTGAACCAGTCACTTGGACAGCTCAGTATTCAGCACGACCCCCTGGACCCAGTCACTTGGACAGCTCAGTATTCAGCACGACCCCCTTGAACCAGTCACTTGGACAGCTCAGTATTCAGCACGACCCCCTTGAACAAGTCACTTGGACAGCTCAGTATTCAGCACGACCCCCTGCACCCAGTCACTTGGACAGCTCAGTATTCAGCACGACCCCCTTGAACCAGTCACTTGTACAGCTCAGTATTCAGCACGACCCCCTTGAACCAGTCACTTGGACAGCTCAGTATTCAGCACGACCCCCTTGAACCAGTCACTTGGACAGCTCAGTATTCAGCACGACCCCTTTAAACCAGTCACTTGGACAGCTCAGTATTCAGCACGACCCCCTTGAACCAGTCACTTGGACAGCTCAGTATTCAGCACGACCCCCTGGACCCGGTCACTTGGACAGCTCAGTATTCAGCACAACCCCTTTAAACCAGTCACTTGGACAGCTCAGTATTCAGCACGACCCCTTTAAACCAGTCACTTGGACAGCTCAGTATTCAGCACGACCCCCTTGAACAAGTCACTTGGACAGCTCAGTATTCAGCATGACCCCCTGGACCCAGTCACTTGGACAGCTCAGTATTCAGCACGACCCCCTTGAACCAGTCACTTGGACAGCTCAGTATTCAGCACGACCCCCTGGACCCAGTCACTTGGACAGCTCAGTATTCAGCACGACCCCCCCGGAACCAGTCACTCGGAAAGCTCAGTATTCAGCACGACCCCCTTGAACCAGTCACTTGTACAGCTCAGTATTCAGCACGACCCCCTGGACCCAGTCACTTGGACAGCTCAGTATTCAGCACGACCCTCTGGACCCAGTCACTCGGAAAGCTCAGTATTCAGCACGACCCCCTTGAACCAGTCACTTGTACAGCTCAGTATTCAGCATGACCCCCTTGAACCAGTCACTTGGACAGCTCAGTATTCAGCACGACCCCCTGGACCCAGTCACTTGGACAGCTCAGTATTCAGCACGACCCCCTGGACCCAGTCACTTGGACAGCTCAGTGTTCAGCACGACACCCTGGACCCAGTCACTTGGACAGCTCAGTATTCAGCACGACCCCCTGGACCCGGTCACATGGACAGCTCAGTATTCAGCACGACCCCCCTGGACCCAGTCACTTGGACAGCTCAGTATTCAGCACGACCCCCTTGAACCAGTCACTTGGACAGCTCAGTATTCAGCACGACCCCCTTGAACCAGTCACTTGGACAGCTCAGTATTCAGCACGACCCCCTTGAACCAGTCACTTGGACAGCTCAGTATTCAGCACGACCCCCTTGAACCAGTCACTTGGACAGCTCAGTATTCAGCACGACCCCCTTGAACCAGTCACTTGGACAGCTCAGTATTCAGCACGACCCCCTTGAACCAGTCACTTGGACAGCTCTGTATTCAGCACGACCCCCTTGAACCAGTCACTTGGACAGCTCAGTATTCAGCACGACCCCCTTGAACCAGTCACTTGGACAGCTCAGTATTCAGCACGACCCACTTGAACCAGTCACTTGGACAGCTCAGTATTCAGCACGACCCCCTTAAACCAGTCACTTGGACAGCTCAGTATTCAGCACGACCCCCTTGAACCAGTCACTTGGACAGCTCAGTATTCAGCACGACCCCCTTAAACCAGTCACTTGGACAGCTCAGTATTCAGCACGACCCCCTGGAACCAGTCACTTGGACAGCTCAGTATTCAGCACGACCCCCTTGAACCAGTCACTTGGACAGCTCAGTATTCAGCACGACCCCCTGGACCCAGTCACTTGGACAGCTCAGTATTCAGCACGACCCCCTTGAACCAGTCACTTGGACAGCTCAGTATTCAGCACGACCCCCTTGAACCAGTCACTTGGACAGCTCAGTATTCAGCACGACCCCCTGGAACCAGTCACTTGGACAGCTCAGTATTCAGCACGACCCCCTTGAACCAGTCACTTGGACAGCTCAGTATTCAGCACGACCCCCTGGACCCAGTCACTTGGACAGCTCAGTATTCAGCACGACCCCCTGGACCCAGTCACTTGGACAGCTCAGTATTCAGCACGACCCCCTGGACCCAGTCACTTGGACAGCTCAGTATTCAGCACGACCCCCTTGAACCAGTCACTTGGACAGCTCAGTATTCAGCACGACCCCCTGAACCCAGTCACTTGGACAGCTCAGTATTCAGCATGACCCCCTGGACCCAGTCACTTGGACAGCTCAGTATTCAGCACGACCCCCTGGACCCAGTCACTTGGACAGCTCAGTATTCAGCACGACCCCCTGGACCCAGTCACTTGGACAGCTCAGTATTCAGCACGACCCCCCGGAACCAGTCACTTGGACAGCTCAGTATTCAGCACGACCCCCTGGACCCAGTCACTTGGACAGCTCAGTATTCAGCACGACCCCCTTGAACAAGTCACTTGGACAGCTCAGTATTCAGCACGACCCCCTTGAACCAGTCACTTGGACAGCTCAGTATTCAGCACGACCCCCTTGAACAAGTCACTTGGACAGCTCAGTATTCAGCACGACCTCCCGGAACCAGTCACTTGGACAGCTCAGTATTCAGCACGACCCCCTGGACCCAGTCACTTGGACAGCTCAGTATTCAGCACGACCCCCTTGAACCAGTCACTTGGACAGCTCAGTATTCAGCACGACCCCCTGGACCCAGTCACTTGGACAGCTCAGTATCCAGCACGACCCCCTTGAACCAGTCACTTGGACAGCTCAGTATTCAGCATGACCCCCTTGAACCAGTCACTTGGACAGCTCAGTATCCAGCAGGACCCCCTTGAACCAGTCACTTGGACAGCTCAGGATTCAGCACGACCCCCTGGACCCAGTCACTTGGACAGCTCAGTATTCAGCACGACCCCCTGGAACCAGTCACTTGGACAGCTCAGTATTCAGCACGACCCCCTTGAACCAGTCACTTGGACAGCTCAGTATTCAGCACGACCCCCTGGAACCAGTCACTTGGACAGCTCAGTATTCAGCACGACCCCCTTGAACCAGTCACTTGGACAGCTCAGTATTCAGCACGACCCCCCTGGACCCAGTCACTTGGACAGCTCAGTATTCAGCACGACCCCCTTGAACCAGTCACTTATACAGCTCAGTATTCAGCACGACCCCCTTGAACCAGTCACTTGGACAGCTCAGTATTCAGCACGACCCCCTTGAACCAGTCACTTGGACAGCTCAGTATTCAGCACGACCCCTTTAAACCAGTCACTTGGACAGCTCAGTATTCAGCACGACCCCCTTGAACCAGTCACTTGGACAGCTCAGTATTCAGCACGACCCCCTTGAACAAGTCACTTGGACAGCTCAGTATTCAGCACGACCCCCTTGAACCAGTCACTTGGACAGCTCAGTATTCAGCACGACCCCCTTGAACAAGTCACTTGGACAGCTCAGTATTCAGCACGACCTCCCGGAACCAGTCACTTGGACAGCTCAGTATTCAGCACGACCCCCTGGACCCAGTCACTTGGACAGCTCAGTATTCAGCACGACCCCCTTGAACCAGTCACTTGGACAGCTCAGTATTCAGCACGACCCCCTGGACCCAGTCACTTGGACAGCTCAGTATCCAGCACGACCCCCTTGAACCAGTCACTTGGACAGCTCAGTATTCAGCATGACCCCCTTGAACCAGTCACTTGGACAGCTCAGTATCCAGCAGGACCCCCTTGAACCAGTCACTTGGACAGCTCAGGATTCAGCACGACCCCCTGGACCCAGTCACTTGGACAGCTCAGTATTCAGCACGACCCCCTGGAACCAGTCACTTGGACAGCTCAGTATTCAGCACGACCCCCTTGAACCAGTCACTTGGACAGCTCAGTATTCAGCACGACCCCCCTGGACCCAGTCACTTGGACAGCTCAGTATTCAGCACGACCCCCTTGAACCAGTCACTTATACAGCTCAGTATTCAGCACGACCCCCTTGAACCAGTCACTTGGACAGCTCAGTATTCAGCACGACCCCCTTGAACCAGTCACTTGGACAGCTCAGTATTCAGCACGACCCCTTTAAACCAGTCACTTGGACAGCTCAGTATTCAGCACGACCCCCTGGACCCAGTCACTTGGACAGCTCAGTATTCAGCACGACCCCCCGGAACCAGTCACTTGGACAGCTCAGTATTCAGCACGACCCCCTGGACCCAGTCACTTGGACAGCTCAGTATTCAGCACGACCCCCTTGAACAAGTCACTTGGACAGCTCAGTATTCAGCACGACCCCCTTGAACCAGTCACTTGGACAGCTCAGTATTCAGCACGACCCCCTTGAACAAGTCACTTGGACAGCTCAGTATTCAGCACGACCTCCCGGAACCAGTCACTTGGACAGCTCAGTATTCAGCACGACCCCCTGGACCCAGTCACTTGGACAGCTCAGTATTCAGCACGACCCCCTTGAACCAGTCACTTGGACAGCTCAGTATTCAGCACGACCCCCTGGACCCAGTCACTTGGACAGCTCAGTATCCAGCACGACCCCCTTGAACCAGTCACTTGGACAGCTCAGTATTCAGCATGACCCCCTTGAACCAGTCACTTGGACAGCTCAGTATCCAGCAGGACCCCCTTGAACCAGTCACTTGGACAGCTCAGGATTCAGCACGACCCCCTGGAACCAGTCACTTGGACAGCTCAGGATTCAGCACGACCCCCTGGAACCAGTCACTTGGACAGCTCAGTATTCAGCACGACCCCCTTGAACCAGTCACTTGGACAGCTCAGTATTCAGCACGACCCCCTTGAACCAGTCACTTGGACAGCTCAGTATTCAGCACGACCCCCCTTGAACCAGTCACTTGGACAGCTCAGTATCCAGCAGGACCCCCTTGAACCAGTCACTTGGACAGCTCAGGATTCAGCACGACCCCCTGGAACCAGTCACTTGGACAGCTCAGTATTCAGCACGACCCCCTTGAACCAGTCACTTGGACAGCTCAGTATTCAGCACGACCCCCTGGAACCAGTCACTTGGACAGCTCAGTATTCAGCACGACCCCCTTGAACCAGTCACTTGGACAGCTCAGTATTCAGCACGACCCCCCTGGACCCAGTCACTTGGACAGCTCAGTATTCAGCACGACCCCCTTGAACCAGTCACTTATACAGCTCAGTATTCAGCACGACCCCCTTGAACCAGTCACTTGGACAGCTCAGTATTCAGCACGACCCCCTTGAACCAGTCACTTGGACAGCTCAGTATTCAGCACGACCCCTTTAAACCAGTCACTTGGACAGCTCAGTATTCAGCACGACCCCCTTGAACCAGTCACTTGGACAGCTCAGTATTCAGCACGACCCCCTGGACCCGGTCACTTGGACAGCTCAGTATTCAGCACGACCCCTTTAAACCAGTCACTTGGACAGCTCAGTATTCAGCACGACCCCGTGGACCCAGTCACTTGGACAGCTCAGTATTCAGCACGACCCCTTTAAACCAGTCACTTGGACAGCTCAGTATTCAGCACGACCCCCTGGACCCGGTCACTTGGACAGCTCAGTATTCAGCACGACCCCTTTAAACCAGTCACTTGGACAGCTCAGTATACAGCACGACCCCCTTGAACAAGTCACTTGGACAGCTCAGTATTCAGCATGACCCCCTGGACCCAGTCACTTGGACAGCTCAGTATTCAGCACGACCCCCTTGAACCAGTCACTTGGACAGCTCAGTATTCAGCACGACCCCCTGGACCCAGTCACTTGGACAGCTCAGTATTCAGCACGACCCCTCCGGAACCAGTCACTCGGAAAGCTCAGTATTCAGCACGACCCCCTTGAACCAGTCACTTGTACAGCTCAGTATTCAGCACGACCCCCTGGACCCAGTCACTTGGACAGCTCAGTATTCAGCACGACCCTCTGGACCCAGTCACTCGGAAAGCTCAGTATTCAGCACGACCCCCTTGAACCAGTCACTTGTACAGCTCAGTATTCAGCATGACCCCCTTGAACCAGTCACTTGGACAGCTCAGTATTCAGCACGACCCCCTGGACCCGGTCACTTGGACAGCTCAGTATTCAGCACGACCCCCTGGACCCAGTCACTTGGACAGCTCAGTGTTCAGCACGACACCCTGGGCCCAGTCACTTGGACAGCTCAGTATTCAGCACGACCCCCTGGAACCAGTCACTTGGACAGCTCAGTATTCAGCACGACCCCCCTGGACCCAGACACTTGGACAGCTCAGTATTCAGCACGACCCCCTTGAACCAGTCACTTGGACAGCTCAGTATTCAGCACGACCCCCTTGAACCAGTCACTTGGACAGCTCAGTATTCAGCACGACCCCCTTGAACCAGTCACTTGGACAGCTCAGTATTCAGCACGACCCCCTTGAACCAGTCACTTGGACAGCTCAGTATTCAGCACGACCCCCTTGAACCAGTCACTTGTACAGCTCAGTATTCAGCACGACCCCCTGGACCCAGTCACTTGGACAGCTCAGTATTCAGCACGACCCCCTGGACCCAGTCACTTGGACAGCTCAGTGTTCAGCACGACACCCTGGACCCAGTCACTTGGACAGCTCAGTATTCAGCAGGACCCCCTTGAACCAGTCACTTGGACAGCTCAGGATTCAGCACGACCCCCTGGACCCAGTCACTTGGACAGCTCAGTATTCAGCACGACCCCCTGGAACCAGTCACTTGGACAGCTCAGTATTCAGCACGACCCCCTTGAACCAGTCACTTGGACAGCTCAGTATTCAGCACGACCCCCTGGAACCAGTCACTTGGACAGCTCAGTATTCAGCACGACCCCCTTGAACCAGTCACTTGGACAGCTCAGTATTCAGCACGACCCCCCTGGACCCAGTCACTTGGACAGCTCAGTATTCAGCACGACCCCCTTGAACCAGTCACTTATACAGCTCAGTATTCAGCACGACCCCCTTGAACCAGTCACTTGGACAGCTCAGTATTCAGCACGACCCCCTTGAACCAGTCACTTGGACAGCTCAGTATTCAGCACGACCCCTTTAAACCAGTCACTTGGACAGCTCAGTATTCAGCACGACCCCCTTGAACCAGTCACTTGGACAGCTCAGTATTCAGCACGACCCCCTGGACCCGGTCACTTGGACAGCTCAGTATTCAGCACGACCCCTTTAAACCAGTCACTTGGACAGCTCAGTATTCAGCACGACCCCGTGGACCCGGTCACTTGGACAGCTCAGTATTCAGCACGACCCCTTTAAACCAGTCACTTGGACAGCTCAGTATTCAGCACGACCCCCTGGACCCGGTCACTTGGACAGCTCAGTATTCAGCACGACCCCTTTAAACCAGTCACTTGGACAGCTCAGTATACAGCACGACCCCCTTGAACAAGTCACTTGGACAGCTCAGTATTCAGCATGACCCCCTGGACCCAGTCACTTGGACAGCTCAGTATTCAGCACGACCCCCTTGAACCAGTCACTTGGACAGCTCAGTATTCAGCACGACCCCCTGGACCCAGTCACTTGGACAGCTCAGTATTCAGCACGACCCCTCCGGAACCAGTCACTCGGAAAGCTCAGTATTCAGCACGACCCCCTTGAACCAGTCACTTGTACAGCTCAGTATTCAGCACGACCCCCTGGACCCAGTCACTTGGACAGCTCAGTATTCAGCACGACCCTCTGGACCCAGTCACTCGGAAAGCTCAGTATTCAGCACGACCCCCTTGAACCAGTCACTTGTACAGCTCAGTATTCAGCATGACCCCCTTGAACCAGTCACTTGGACAGCTCAGTATTCAGCACGACCCCCTGGACCCGGTCACTTGGACAGCTCAGTATTCAGCACGACCCCCTGGACCCAGTCACTTGGACAGCTCAGTGTTCAGCACGACACCCTGGGCCCAGTCACTTGGACAGCTCAGTATTCAGCACGACCCCCTGGAACCAGTCACTTGGACAGCTCAGTATTCAGCACGACCCCCCTGGACCCAGACACTTGGACAGCTCAGTATTCAGCACGACCCCCTTGAACCAGTCACTTGGACAGCTCAGTATTCAGCACGACCCCCTTGAACCAGTCACTTGGACAGCTCAGTATTCAGCACGACCCCCTTGAACCAGTCACTTGGACAGCTCAGTATTCAGCACGACCCCCTTGAACCAGTCACTTGGACAGCTCAGTATTCAGCACGACCCCCTTGAACCAGTCACTTGTACAGCTCAGTATTCAGCACGACCCCCTGGACCCAGTCACTTGGACAGCTCAGTATTCAGCACGACCCCCTGGACCCAGTCACTTGGACAGCTCAGTGTTCAGCACGACACCCTGGACCCAGTCACTTGGACAGCTCAGTATTCAGCACGACCCCCTGGAACCAGTCACTTGGACAGCTCAGTATTCAGCACGACCCCCCTGGACCCAGACACTTGGACAGCTCAGTATTCAGCACGACCCCCTTGAACCAGTCACTTGGACAGCTCAGTATTCAGCACGACCCCCTTGAACCAGTCACTTGGACAGCTCAGTATTCAGCACGACCCCCTTAAACCAGTCACTTGGACAGCTCAGTATTCAGCACGACCCCCTTGAACCAGTCACTTGGACAGCTCAGTATTCAGCACGACCCCCTGGAACCAGTCACTTGGACAGCTCAGTATTCAGCACGACCCCCTTGAACCAGTCACTTGGACAGCTCAGTATTCAGCACGACCCCCTGGACCCAGTCACTTGGACAGCTCAGTATTCAGCACGACCCCCTGGACCCAGTCACTTGGACAGCTCAGTATTCAGCACGACCCCCTGGACCCAGTCACTTGGACAGCTCAGTATTCAGCACGACCCCCTGAACCCAGTCACTTGGACAGCTCAGTATTCAGCACGACCCCCTGGACCCAGTCACTTGGACAGCTCAGTATTCAGCATGACCCCCTGGACCCAGTCACTTGGACAGCTCAGTATTCAGCACGACCCCCTGGACCCAGTCACTTGGACAGCTCAGTATTCAGCACGACCCCCGGAACCAGTCACTTGGACAGCTCAGTATTCAGCACGACCCCCTGGACCCAGTCACTTGGACAGCTCAGTATTCAGCACGACCCCCTTGAACAAGTCACTTGGACAGCTCAGTATTCAGCACGACCCCCTTGAACCAGTCACTTGGACAGCTCAGTATTCAGCACGACCCCCTTGAACAAGTCACTTGGACAGCTCAGTATTCAGCACGACCCCCCGGAACCAGTCACTTGGACAGCTCAGTATTCAGCACGACCCCCTGGACCCAGTCACTTGGACAGCTCAGTATTCAGCACGACCCCCTTGAACCAGTCACTTGGACAGCTCAGTATTCAGCACGACCCCCTGGACCCAGTCACTTGGACAGCACAGTATCCAGCACGACCCCCTTGAACCAGTCACTTGGACAGCTCAGTATCCAGCAGGACCCCCTTGAACCAGTCACTTGGACAGCTCAGGATTCAGCACGACCCCCTGGACCCAGTCACTTGGACAGCTCAGTATTCAGCACAACCCCCTGGAACCAGTCACTTGGACAGCTCAGTATTCAGCACGACCCCCCTGGAACCAGTCACTTGGACAGCTCAGTATTCAGCACGACCCCCTTGAACCAGTCACTTGTACAGCTCAGTATTCAGCACGACCCCCTGGACCCGGTCACTTGGACAGCTCAGTATTCAGCAGGACCCCCTTGAACCAGTCACTTGGACAGCTCAGTATTCAGCACGACCCCCTGGACCCAGTCACTTGGACAGCTCAGTATTCAGCACGACCCCCTGGAACCAGTCACTTGGACAGCTCAGTATTCAGCACGACCCCCTTGAACCAGTCACTTGTACAGCTCAGTATTCAGCACGACCCCCTGGAACCAGTCACTTGGACAGCTCAGTATTCAGCACGACCCCCTGGACCAGTCACTTGGACAGCTCAGTATTCAGCATGACCCCCCGGAACCAGTCACTTGGACAGCTCAGTATTCAGCACGACCCCCCTGGACCCAGTCACTTGGACAGCTCAGTATTCAGCACGACCCCCTTGAACCAGTCACTTGGACAGCTCAGTATTCAGCACGACCCCCTTGAACCAGTCACTTGTACAGCTCAGTATTTAGCACGACCCCCCTGGACCCAGTCACTTGTACAGCTCAGTATTCAGCACGACCCCCTGGAACCAGTCACTTGGACAGCTCAGTATTCAGCACGACCCCCTGGACCCAGTCACTTGGACAGCTCAGTATTCAGCACGACCCCTTGGACCCAGTCACTTGGACAGCTCAGTATTCAGCACGACCCCTTGAACCAGTCACTTGGACAGCTCAGTATTCAGCACGACCCCCTGGACCCAGTCACTTGGACAGCTCAGTATTCAGCACGACCCCCTGGAACCAGTCACTTGGACAGCTCAGTATTCAGCACGACCCCCTGGACCCGGTCACTTGGACAGCTCAGTATTCAGCACGACCCCCTTGAACCAGTCACTTGGACAGCTCAGTATTCAGCACGACCCCTTTAAACCAGTCACTTGGACAGCTCAGTATTCAGCACGACCCTCTTGAACCAGTCACTTGGACAGAGTATTCAGCACGACCCCCTTGAACCAGTCACTTGGACAGCTCAGTATTCAGCACGACCCCCTGGACCAGTCACTTGGACAGCTCAGTATTCAGCATGACCCCCTGGACCCGGTCACTTGGACAGCTCAGTATTCAGCACGACCCCCTGGAACCAGTCACTTGGACAGCTCAGTATACAGCACGACCCCCTGGACCCAGTCACTTGTACAGCTCAGTATTCAGCACGACCCCCTGGACCCGGTCACTTGGACAGCTCAGTATTCAGCACGACCCCCTGGACCCAGTCACTTGGACAGCTCAGTATTCAGCACGACCCCCCGGAACCAGTCACTTGGACAGCTCAGTATTCAGCACGACCCCCTTGAACCAGTCACTTGGACAGCTCAGTATTCAGCACGACCCCCTGGACCCAGTCACTTGGACAGCTCAGTATTCAGCACGACCCCCCTGGACCCAGTCACTTGGACAGCTCAGTATTCAGCACGACCTCCTGGACCCAGTCACTTGGACAGCTCAGTATTCAGCACGACCCCCCTGGACCCAGTCACTTGGACAGCTCAGTATTCAGCACGACCCCCTGGACCCAGTCACTTGGACAGCTCAGTATTCAGCACGACCCCCCTGGACCCAGTCACTTGGACAGCTCAGTATTCAGCACGACCCCCTTGAACCAGTCACTTGGACAGCTCAGTATTCAGCACGACCCCCTGGACCCAGTCACTTGGACAGCTCAGTATTCAGCACGACCCCCTTGAACCAGTCACTTGGACAGCTTAGTATTCAGCACGACCCCCTGCACCCAGTCACTTGGACAGCTCAGTATTCAGCACGACCCCCTGGACCCGGTCACTTGGACAGCTCAGTATTCAGCACGACCCCCCGGATCCAGTCACTTGGACAGCTCAGTATTCAGCACGACCCCCTGGACCCAGTCACTTGGACAGCTCAGTATTCAGCACGAACCCCTGGACCCAGTCACTTGGACAGCTCAGTATTCAGCACGACCCCCTTGAACCAGTCACTTGGACAGCTCAGTATTCAGCACGACCCCCTGGACCCGGTCACTTGGACAGCTCAGTATTCAGCACGACCCCCCCGGATCCAGTCACTTGGACAGCTCAGTATTCAGCACGACCCCCTTGAACCAGTCACTTGGACAGCTCAGTATTCAGCACGACCCCCTGGAACCAGTCACTTGGACAGCTCAGTATTCAGCACGACCCCCTTGAACCAGTCACTTGGACAGCTCAGTATTCAGCACGACCCCCTGGAACCAGTCACTTGGACAGCTCAGTATTCAGCACGACCCCCTGGAACCAGTCACTTGGACAGCTCAGTATTCAGCACGACCCCCTTGAACCAGTCACTTGGACATCTCAGTATTCAGCACGACCCCCTGCACCCAGTCACTTGTACAGCTCAGTATTCAGCACGACCCCCTTGAACCAGTCACTTGGACAGCTCAGTATTCAGCACGACCCCCCTGGACCCAGTCACTTGGACAGCTCAGTATTCAGCACGACCTCCTGGACCCAGTCACTTGGACAGCTCAGTATTCAGCAAGACCCCCCTGGACCCAGTCACTTGGACAGCTCAGTATTCAGCACGACCCCCTGGACCCAGTCACTTGGACAGCTCAGTATTCAGCACGACCCCCCTGGACCCAGTCACTTGGACAGCTCAGTATTCAGCACTACCCCCTTGAACCAGTCACTTGGACAGCTCAGTATTCAGCACGACCCCCTGGACCCAGTCACTTGGACAGCTCAGTATTCAGCACGACCCCCTTGAACCAGTCACTTGGACAGCTCAGTATTCAGCACGACCCCCTGCACCCAGTCACTTGGACAGCTCAGTATTCAGCACGACCCCTTTAAACCAGTCACTTGGACAGCTCAGTATTCAGCACGACCCCTTTAAACCAGTCACTTGGACAGCTCAGTATTCAGCACGACCCCCTGGACCCAGTCACTTGGACAGCTCAGTATTCAGCACGACCCCCTGGACCCAGTCACTTGGACAGCTCAGTATTCAGCACGACCCCCCTGGACCCAGTCACTTGGACAGCTCAGTATTCAGCACGACCCCCTTGAACCAGTCACTTGGACAGCTCAGTATTCAGCACGACCCCCTGGACCCAGTCACTTGGACAGCTCAGTATTCAGCACGACCCCCTTGAACCAGTCACTTGGACAGCTTAGTATTCAGCACGACCCCCTGCACCCAGTCACTTGGACAGCTCAGTATTCAGCACGACCCCTTTAAACCAGTCACTTGGACAGCTCAGTATTCAGCACGACCCCTTTAAACCAGTCACTTGGACAGCTCAGTATTCAGCACGACCCCCTGGACCCAGTCACTTGGACAGCTCAGTATTCAGCACGAACCCCTGGACCCAGTCACTTGGACAGCTCAGTATTCAGCACGACCCCCTTGAACCAGTCACTTGGACAGCTCAGTATTCAGCACGACCCCCTGGACCCGGTCACTTGGACAGCTCAGTATTCAGCACGACCCCCCGGATCCAGTCACTTGGACAGCTCAGTATTCAGCACGACCCCCTTGAACCAGTCACTTGGACAGCTCAGTATTCAGCACGACCCCCTGGAACCAGTCACTTGGACAGCTCAGTATTCAGCACGACCCCCTTGAACCAGTCACTTGGACAGCTCAGTATTCAGCACGACCCCCTGGAACCAGTCACTTGGACAGCTCAGTATTCAGCACGACCCCCTGGAACCAGTCACTTGGACAGCTCAGTATTCAGCACGACCCCCTTGAACCAGTCACTTGGACATCTCAGTATTCAGCACGACCCCCTGCACCCAGTCACTTGGACAGCTCAGTATTCAGCACGACCCCCTTGAACCAGTCACTTGGACAGCTCAGTATTCAGCACGACCCCCCTGGACCCAGTCACTTGTACAGCTCAGTATTCAGCACGACCCCCTTGAACCAGTCACTTGGACAGCTCAGTATTCAGCACGACCCCCCTGGACCCAGTCACTTGGACAGCTCAGTATTCAGCACGACCTCCTGGACCCAGTCACTTGGACAGCTCAGTATTCAGCAAGACCCCCCTGGACCCAGTCACTTGGACAGCTCAGTATTCAGCACGACCCCCTGGACCCAGTCACTTGGACAGCTCAGTATTCAGCACGACCCCCCTGGACCCAGTCACTTGGACAGCTCAGTATTCAGCACGACCCCCTTGAACCAGTCACTTGGACAGCTCAGTATTCAGCACGACCCCCTGGACCCAGTCACTTGGACAGCTCAGTATTCAGCACGACCCCCTTGAACCAGTCACTTGGACAGCTCAGTATTCAGCACGACCCCCTGCACCCAGTCACTTGGACAGCTCAGTATTCAGCACGACCCCTTTAAACCAGTCACTTGGACAGCTCAGTATTCAGCACGACCCCTTTAAACCAGTCACTTGGACAGCTCAGTATTCAGCACGACCCCCTGGACCCAGTCACTTGGACAGCTCAGTATTCAGCACGACCCCCTGGACTCAGTCACTTGGACAGCTCAGTATTCAGCACGACCCCCTTGAACCAGTCACTTGGACAGCTCAGTATTCAGCACGACCACCTGGACCCGGTCACTTGGACAGCTCAGTATTCAGCACGACCCCCCGGAACCAGTCACTTGGACAGCTCAGTATTCAGCACGACCCCCTTGAACCAGTCACTTGGACAGCTCAGTATTCAGCACGACCCCCTGGAACCAGTCACTTGGACAGCTCAGTATTCAGCACGACCCCCTTGAACCAGTCACTTGGACAGCTCAGTATTCAGCACGACCCCCTGGAACCAGTCACTTGGACAGCTCAGTATTCAGCACGACCCCCTGGAACCAGTCACTTGGACAGCTCAGTATTCAGCACGACTCCCTTGAACCAGTCACTTGGACAGCTCAGTATTCAGCACGACCCCCTGCACCCAGTCACTTGGACAGCTCAGTATTCAGCACGACCCCCTTGAACCAGTCACTTGGACAGCTCAGTATTCAGCACGACCCCCCTGGACCCAGTCACTTGTACAGCTCAGTATTCAGCACGACCCCCTTGAACCAGTCACTTGGACAGCTCAGTATTCAGCACGACCCCCTTGAACCAGTCACTTGGACAGCACAGTATTCAGCACGACCCCCTGCACCCAGTCACTTGGACAGCTCAGTATTCAGCACGACCCCCTTGAACCAGTCACTTGGACAGCTCAGTATTCAGCACGACCCCCTGGAACAAGTCACTTGGACAGCTCAGTATTCAGCACGACCCCCTGGACCCGGTCACTTGGACAGCTCAGTATTCAGCACGACCCCCTTGAACCAGTCATTTGGACAGCTCAGTATTCAGCACGACCCCCCTGGACCCAGTCACTTGTACAGCTCAGTATTCAGCACGACCCCCTTGAACCAGTCACTTGGACAGCTCAGTATTCAGCACGACCCCCCTGGACCCAGTCACTTGGACAGCTCAGTATTCAGCACGACCTCCTGGACCCAGTCACTTGGACAGCTCAGTATTCAGCAAGACCCCCCTGGACCCAGTCACTTGGACAGCTCAGTATTCAGCACGACCCCCTGGACCCAGTCACTTGGACAGCTCAGTATTCAGCACGACCCCCCTGGACCCAGTCACTTGGACAGCTCAGTATTCAGCACGACCCCCTTGAACCAGTCACTTGGACAGCTCAGTATTCAGCACGACCCCCTGGACCCAGTCACTTGGACAGCTCAGTATTCAGCACGACCCCCTTGAACCAGTCACTTGGACAGCTCAGTATTCAGCACGACCCCCTGCACCCAGTCAATAGACAGCTCAGTATTCAGCACGACCCCTTTAAACCAGTCACTTGGACAGCTCAGTATTCAGCACGACCCCTTTAAACCAGTCACTTGGACAGCTCAGTATTCAGCACGACCCCCTGGACCCAGTCACTTGGACAGCTCAGTATTCAGCACGACCCCCTGGACTCAGTCACTTGGACAGCTCAGTATTCAGCACGACCCCCTTGAACCAGTCACTTGGACAGCTCAGTATTCAGCACGACCACCTGGACCCGGTCACTTGGACAGCTCAGTATTCAGCACGACCCCCCGGAACCAGTCACTTGGACAGCTCAGTATTCAGCACGACCCCCTTGAACCAGTCACTTGGACAGCTCAGTATTCAGCACGACCCCCTGGAACCAGTCACTTGGACAGCTCAGTATTCAGCACGACCCCCTTGAACCAGTCACTTGGACAGCTCAGTATTCAGCACGACCCCCTGGAACCAGTCACTTGGACAGCTCAGTATTCAGCACGACCCCCTGGAACCAGTCACTTGGACAGCTCAGTATTCAGCACGACTCCCTTGAACCAGTCACTTGGACAGCTCAGTATTCAGCACGACCCCCTGCACCCAGTCACTTGGACAGCTCAGTATTCAGCACGACCCCCTTGAACCAGTCACTTGGACAGCTCAGTATTCAGCACGACCCCCCTGGACCCAGTCACTTGTACAGCTCAGTATTCAGCACGACCCCCTTGAACCAGTCACTTGGACAGCTCAGTATTCAGCACGACCCCCTTGAACCAGTCACTTGGACAGCACAGTATTCAGCACGACCCCCTGCACCCAGTCACTTGGACAGCTCAGTATTCAGCACGACCCCCTTGAACCAGTCACTTGGACAGCTCAGTATTCAGCACGACCCCCTGGAACAAGTCACTTGGACAGCTCAGTATTCAGCACGACCCCCTGGACCCGGTCACTTGGACAGCTCAGTATTCAGCACGACCCCCTTGAACCAGTCATTTGGACAGCTCAGTATTCAGCACGACCCCCTGGACCCGGTCACTTGGACAGCTCAGTATTCAGCACGACCCCCTTGAACCAGTCACTTGGACAGCTCAGTATTCAGCACGACCCCCTGGACCCGGTCACTTGGACAGCTCAGTATTCAGCACGACCCCCTTGAACCAGTCACTTGGACAGCTCAGTATTCAGCACGACCCCCTGGAACCAGTCACTTGGACATCTCAGTATTCAGCACGACCCCCTGGACACAGTCACTTGGACAGCTCAGTATTCAGCACGACCCCCTTGAACCGGTCACTTGGACAGCTCAGTATTCAGCACGACCCCCTGGACCCGGTCACTTGGACAGCTCAGTATTTAGCATGACCCCCTTGAACCAGTCACTAGGACAGCTCAGTATTCAGCACGACCCCCTGCACCCAGTCACTTGGACAGCTCAGTATTCAGCATGACCCCCTGGAACCAGTCACTTGGACAGCTCAGTATTCAGCACGACCCCCCTGGACCCAGTCACTTGGACAGCTCAGTATTCAGCACGACCCCCTTGAACCAGTCACTTGGACAGCTCAGTATTCAGCACGACCCCCTTGAACCAGTCACTTGGACAGCTCAGTATTCAGCACGACCCCCTGGAACCAGTCACTTGGACAGCTCAGTATTCAGCATGACCCCCTTGAACCAGTCACTTGGACAGCTCAGTATTCAGCACGACCCCCCTGGAACCAGTCACTTGGACAGCTCAGTATTCAGCACGACCCCCTTGAACCAGTCACTTGGACAGCTCAGTATTCAGCACGACCCCCTGGACCCGGTCACTTGGACAGCTCAGTATTCAGCACGACCCCCTTGAACCAGTCACTTGGACAGCTCAGTATTCAGCACGACCCCCTGGACCCAGTCACTTGGACAGCTCAGTATTCAGCATGACCCCCTGGAACCAGTCACTTGGACAGCTCAGTATTCAGCACGACCCCCTTGAACCAGTCACTTGGACAGCTCAGTATTCAGCACGACCCCCTTGAACCAGTCACTTGTACAGCTCAGTATTCAGCACGACCCCCTTGAACCAGTCACTTGGACAGCTCAGTATTCAGCACGACCCCCCTGGACCCAGTCACTTGGACAGCTCAGTATTCAGCACGACCCCCTGGACCCAGTCACTTGGACAGCTCAGTATTCAGCATGACCCCCTGGAACCAGTCACTTGGACAGCTCAGTATTCAGCACGACCCCCTTGAACCAGTCACTTGGACAGCTCAGTATTCAGCACGACCCCCCTGGAACCAGTCACTTGGACAGCTCAGTATTCAGCACGACCCCCCTGGACCCAGTCACTTGGACAGCTCAGTATTCAGCACGACCCCCCTGGACCCAGTCACTTGGACAGCTCAGTATTCAGCATGACCCCCTGGAACCAGTCACTTGGACAGCTCAGTATTCAGCACGACCCCCTTGAACCAGTCACTTGTACAGCTCAGTATTCAGCACGACCCCTTTAAACCAGTCACTTGGACAGCTCAGTATTCAGCACGACCCCCTGGAACCAGTCACTTGGACAGCTCAGTATTCAGCACGACCCCCTTGAACCAGTCACTTGGACAGCTCAGTATTTAGCACGATCCCCTGGAACCAGTCACTTGGACAGCTCAGTATTCAGCACGACCCCCTTGAACCAGTCACTTGGACAGCTCAGTATTCAGCACGACCCCCTTGAACCAGTCACTTGGACAGCTCAGTATTCAGCACGACCCCCTGGACCCAGTCACTTGGACAGCTCAGTATTCAGCATGACCCCCTTGAACCAGTCACTTGGACAGCTCAGTATTCAGCACGACCCCCTGGAACTGGTCACTTGGACAGCTCAGTATTCAGCATGACCCCCTTGAATAAGTCACTTGGACAGCTCAGTATTCAGCACGACCCCCTGGAACCAGTCACTTGGACAGCTCAGTATTCAGCATGACCCCCTGGAACCAGTCACTTGGACAGCTCAGTATTCAGCACGACCCCCTGGAACCAGTCACTTGGACAGCTCAGTATTCAGCACGACCCCCTTGAACCAGTCACTTGGACAGCTCAGTATTCAGCACGACCCCCTGGACCCAGTCACTTGGACAGCTCAGTATTCAGCACAACCCCCTGGAACCAGTCACTTGGACAGCTCAGTATTCAGCACGACCCCCTTGAACCAGTCACTTGGACAGCTCAGTATTCAGCACGACCCCCTGGACCCAGTCTCTTGGACAGCTCAGTATTCAGCACGACCCCCTGAACCCAGCACTTGGACAGCTCAGTATTCAGCACGACCCCCTTGAACCAGTCACTTGGACAGCTCAGTATTCAGCATGACCCCCCGGAACCAGTCACTTGGACAGCTCAGTATTCAGCATGACCCCCTGGACCCAGTCACTTGGACAGCTCAGTATTCAGCACGACCCCCTGGAACCAGTCACTTGGACAGCTCAGTATTCAGCACGACCCCCCTGGACCCGGTCACTTGGACAGCTCAGTATTCAGCACGACCCCCTGGACCAGTCACTTGGACATCTCAGTATTCAGCACGACCCCCTGAACCCAGTCACTTGGACAGCTCAGTATTCAGCACGACCCCCTGGACCCAGTCACTTGGACAGCTCAGTATTCAGCACCACCCCCTGGAACCAGTCACTTGGACAGCTCAGTATTCAGCATGACCCCCCTGGACCCAGTCACTTGGACAGCTCAGTATTCAGCACGACCCCCTGGAACCAGTCACTTGGACAGCTCAGTATTCAGCACGACACCCTGGACCCGGTCACTTGGACAGCTCAGTATTCAGCACGACACCCTGGACCCGGTCACTTGGACAGCTCAGTATTCAGCACGACCCCCTTGAACCAGTCACTTGGACAGCTCAGTATTCAGCACGACCCCCTTGAACCAGTCACTTGGACAGCTCAGTATTCAGCACGACCCCCTGAAACCAGTCACTTGGACAGCTCAGTATTCAGCACGACCCCCTGAAACCAGTCACTTGGACAGCTCAGTATTCAGCACGACCCCCTGAAACCAGTCACTTGGACAGCTCAGTATTCAGCACGACCCCCTGGACAAAGTCACTTGGACAGCTCAGTATTCAGCACGACCCCCTTGAACCAGTCACTTGGACAGCTCAGTATTCAGCACGACCCCCTGGACCCAGTCACTTGGACAGCTCAGTATTCAGCACGACCCCCTTGAACCAGTCACTTGGACAGCTCAGTATTCAGCACGACCCCCTGAAACCAGTCACTTGGACAGCTCAGTATTCAGCACGACCCCCTGAAACCAGTCACTTGGACAGCTCAGTATTCAGCACGACCCCCTGGACCCAGTCACTTGGACAGCTCAGTATTCAGCACGACCCCCTTGAACCAGTCACTTGGACAGCTCAGTATTCAGCACGACCCCCTGGACCCAGTCATTTGGACAGCTCAGTATTCAGCACGACCCCCTTGAACCAGTCACTTGGACAGCTCAGTATTCAGCACGACCCCCTTGAACCAGTCACTTGGACAGCTCAGTATTCAGCACGACCCCCTTGAACCAGTCACTTGGACAGCTCAGTATCCAGCACGACCCCCTGGACCCGGTCACTTGGACAGCTCAGTATCCAGCACGACCCCCTTGAACCAGTCACTTGGACAGCTCAGTATTCAGCACGACCCCCTTGAACCAGTCACTTGGACAGCTCAGTATTCAGCACGACCCCCTTGAACCAGTCACTTGGACAGCTCAGTATTCAGCACGACCCCCTGAAACCAGTCACTTGGACAGCTCAGTATTCAGCATGACACCCTGGACCCGGTCACTTGGACAGCTCAGTATTCAGCACGACCCCCTTGAACCAGTCACTTGGACAGCTCAGTATTCAGCACGACCCCCTTGAACCAGTCACTTGGACAGCTCAGTATTCAGCACGACCCCCTGAAACCAGTCACTTGGACAGCTCAGTATTCAGCACGACCCCCTGAAACCAGTCACTTGGACAGCTCAGTATTCAGCACGACCCCCTGAAACCAGTCACTTGGACAGCTCAGTATTCAGCACGACCCCCTGGACCCAGTCACTTGGACAGCTCAGTATTCAGCACGACCCCCTTGAACCAGTCACTTGGACAGCTCAGTATTCAGCACGACCCCCTGGACCCAGTCACTTGGACAGCTCAGTATTCAGCACGACCCCCTTGAACCAGTCACTTGGACAGCTCAGTATTCAGCACGACCCCCTGAAACCAGTCACTTGGACAGCTCAGTATTCAGCACGACCCCCTGAAACCAGTCACTTGGACAGCTCAGTATTCAGCACGACCCCCTGGACCCAGTCACTTGGACAGCTCAGTATTCAGCACGACCCCCTTGAACCAGTCACTTGGACAGCTCAGTATTCAGCACGACCCCCTGGACCCAGTCATTTGGACAGCTCAGTATTCAGCACGACCCCCTTGAACCAGTCACTTGGACAGCTCAGTATTCAGCACGACCCCCTTGAACCAGTCACTTGGACAGCTCAGTATTCAGCACGACCCCCTTGAACCAGTCACTTGGACAGCTCAGTATCCAGCACGACCCCCTGGACCCGGTCACTTGGACAGCTCAGTATCCAGCACGACCCCCTTGAACCAGTCACTTGGACAGCTCAGTATTCAGCACGACCCCCTTGAACCAGTCACTTGGACAGCTCAGTATTCAGCACGACCCCCTTGAACCAGTCACTTGGACAGCTCAGTATTCAGCACGACCCCCTTGAACCAGTCACTTGGACAGCTCAGTATCCAGCACGACCCCCTGGACCCGGTCACTTGGACAGCTCAGTATCCAGCACGACCCCCTTGAACCAGTCACTTGGACAGCTCAGTATCCAGCACGACCCCCTTGAACCAGTCACTTGGACAGCTCAGTATTCAGCATGACCCCCCTGAACCAGTCACTTGGACAGCTCAGTATTCAGCACGACCCCCTTGAACCAGTCACTTGGACAGCTCAGTATTCAGCACGACCCCCTGGACCCAGTCACTTGGACAACTCAGTATTCAGCACGACCCCCTTGAACCAGTCACTTGGACAGCTCAGTATTCAGCACGACCCCCTGGACCCGGTCACTTGGACAGCTCAGTATTCAGCACGACCCCCTTGAACCAGTCACTTGGACAGCTCAGTATTCAGCACGACCCGCTGGACCCAGTCACTTGGACAGCTCAGTATTCAGCACGACCCCCTGGACCCAGTCACTTGGACAGCTCAGTATTCAGCACGACCCCCTTGAACCAGTCACTTGGACAGCTCAGTATTCAGCACGACCCCCCGGAACCAGTCACTTGTACAGCTCAGTATTCAGCACGACCCCCTGGAACCAGTCACTTGGACAGCTCAGTATTCAGCACGACCCCCTGGACCCAGTCACTTGGACAGCTCAGTATCCAGCACGACCCCCTGGACCCAGTCACTTGGACAGCTCAGTATTCAGCAGGACCCCCTTGAACCAGTCACTTGTACAGCTCAGTATTCAGCACGACCCCTTTAAACCAGTCACTTGGACAGCTCAGTATTCAGCACGACCCCCTGGACCCAGTCACTTGGACAGCTCAGTATTCAGCATGACCCCCTGGACCCGGTCACCTGGACAGCTCAGTATTCAGCACGACCCCCTGGACCCAGTCACTTGGACAGCTCAGTATTCAGCACGACCCCCTTGAACCAGTCACTTGTACAGCTCAGTATTCAGCACGACCCCCTTGAACCAGTCACTTGGACAGCTCAGTATTCAGCACGACCCCCTGGACACAGTCACTTGGACAGCTCAGTATTCAGCACGACCCCCTGGACCCGGTCACCTGGACAGCTCAGTATTCAGCACGACCCCCTGGACCCAGTCACTTGGACAGCTCAGTATTCAGCACGACCCCCTTGAACCAGTCACTTGTACAGCTCAGTATTCAGCACGACCCCCTTGAACCAGTCACTTGGACAGCTCAGTATTCAGCACGACCCCCTGGACACAGTCACTTGGACAGCTCAGTATTCAGCACGACCCCCTTGAACCAGTCACTTGGACAGCTCAGTATTCAGCACGACCCCCTTGAACCAGTCACTTGGACAGCTCAGTATTCAGCACGACCCCCTGGAACCAGTCACTTGTACAGCTCAGTATTCAGCACGACCCCCCGGAACCAGTCACTTGGACAGCTCAGTATTCAGCACGACCCCCTTGAACCAGTCACTTGGACAGCTCAGTATTCAGCACGACCCCCCGGAACCAGTCACTTGGACAGCTCAGTATTCAGCACGACCCCCTTGAACCAGTCACTTGGACAGCTCAGTATTCAGCACGACCCCCTGGACCCAATCACTTGGACAGCTCAGTATTCAGCACGACCCCCTTGAACAAGTCACTTGGACAGCTCAGTATTCAGCACGACCCCCCGGACCCAGTCACTTGGACAGCTCAGTATTCAGCACGACCCCCTTGAACAAGTCACTTGGACAGCTCAGTCTTCAGCACGACCCCCCTGGACCCAGTCACTTGGACAGCTCAGTATTCAGCACGACCCCTTTAAACCAGTCACTTGGACAGCTCAGTATTCAGCACGACCCCCTGTGCCCAGTCACTTGGACAGCTCAGTATTCAGCACGACCCCCTGGACCCAGTCACTTGGACAGCTCAGTATTCAGCACGACCCCTTTAAACCAGTCACTTGGACAGCTCAGTATTCAGCACGACCCCCTGCACCCAGTCACTTGGACAGCTCAGTATTCAGCACGACCCCACGGAACCAGTCACTTGGACAGCTCAGTATTCAGCACGACCCCCCTGGACCCAGTCACTTGGACAGCTCAGTATTCAGCACAACCCCCCTGGACCCAGTCACTTGGACAGCTCAGTATTCAGCACGACCCCCCTGGACCCAGTCACTTGGACAGCTCAGTATTCAGCACAACCCCTTTAAACCAGTCACTTGGACAGCTCAGTATTCAGCACGACCCCCTGGACCCAGTCACTTGGACGGCTCAGTATTCAGTACGACCCCTTTAAACCAGTCACTTGGACAGCTCAGTATTCAGCACGACCCCCTGCACCCAGTCACTTGGACAGCTCAGTATTCAGCACAACCCCTTTAAACCAGTCACTTGGACAGCTCAGTATTCAGCACAACCCCTTTAAACCAGTCACTTGGACAGCTCAGTATTCAGCACGACCCCTTTAAACCAGTCACTTGGACAGCTCAGTATTCAGCACGACCCCCTTGAACCAGTCACTTGGACAGCTCAGTATTCAGCACAACCCCTTTAAACCAGTCACTTGGACAGCTCAGTATTCAGCACGACCCCCTGGACCCAGTCACTTGGACAGCTCAGTATTCAGCACGACCCCTTTAAACCAGTCACTTGGACAGCTCAGTATTCAGCATGACCCCCTGGAACTAGTCACTTGGACAGCTCAGTATTCAGCATGACCCCCCTGTGCCCAGTCACTTGGACAGCTCAGTATTCAGCACGACCCCCTTGAACCAGTCACTTGGACAGCTCAGTATTCAGCACGACCCCCTGGACCCAGTCACTTGGACAGCTCAGTATTCAGCACGACCCCCTTGAACCAGTCACTTGGACAGCTCAGTATTCAGCACGACCCCCTGGACCCAGTCACTTGGACAGCTCAGTATTCAGCACGACCCCCTGGACCCGGTCACTTGGACAGCTCAGTATTCAGCACGACCCCCTGGACCCAGTCACTTGGACAGCTCAGTATTCAGCATGACCCCCTGGACCCAGTCACTTGGACAGCTCAGTATTCAGCACGACCCCCTTGAACCAGTCACTTGGACAGCTCAGTATTCAGCACGACCCCCTGGAACCAGTCACTTGTACAGCTCAGTATTCAGCACGACCCCCCGGAACCAGTCACTTGGACAGCTCAGTATTCAGCACGACCCCCTTGAACCAGTCACTTGGACAGCTCAGTATTCAGCACGACCCCACGGAACCAGTCACTTGGACAGCTCAGTATTCAGCACGACCCCCTTGAACCAGTCACTTGGACAGCTCAGTATTCAGCACGACCCCCTGGACCCAATCACTTGGACAGCTCAGTATTCAGCACGACCCCCTTGAACAAGACACTTGGACAGCTCAGTATTCAGCACGACCCCCCTGGACCCAGTCACTTGGACAGCTCAGTATTCAGCACAACCCCCCTGGACCCAGTCACTTGGACAGCTCAGTATTCAGCACGACCCCCCTGGACCCAGTCACTTGGACAGCTCAGTATTCAGCACAACCCCTTTAAACCAGTCACTTGGACAGCTCAGTATTCAGCACGACCCCCTGGACCCAGTCACTTGGACAGCTCAGTATTCAGCACGACCCCTTTAAACCAGTCACTTGGACAGCTCAGTATTCAGCACGACCCCCTGCACCCAGTCACTTGGACAGCTCAGTATTCAGCACAACCCCTTTAAACCAGTCACTTGGACAGCTCAGTATTCAGCACAACCCCTTTAAACCAGTCACTTGGACAGCTCAGTATTCAGCACAACCCCTTTAAACCAGTCACTTGGACAGCTCAGTATTCAGCACGACCCCCTGGACCCAGTCACTTGGACAGCTCAGTATTCAGCACGACCCCTTTAAACCAGTCACTTGGACAGCTCAGTATTCAGCATGACCCCCTGGAACTAGTCACTTGGACAGCTCAGTATTCAGCATGACCCCCCTGTGCCCAGTCACTTGGACAGCTCAGTATTCAGCACGACCCCCTTGAACCAGTCACTTGGACAGCTCAGTATTCAGCACGACCCCCTGGACCCAGTCACTTGGACAGCTCAGTATTCAGCACGACCCCCTTGAACCAGTCACTTGGACAGCTCAGTATTCAGCACGACCCCCTGGACCCAGTCACTTGGACAGCTCAGTATTCAGCACGACCCCCTGGACCCGGTCACTTGGACAGCTCAGTATTCAGCACGACCCCCTGGACCCAGTCACTTGGACAGCTCAGTATTCAGCATGACCCCCTGGACCCAGTCACTTGGACAGCTCAGTATTCAGCACGACCCCCTGGACCCAGTCACTTGGACAGCTCAGTATTCAGCATGACCCCCTTGAACCAGTCACTTGGACAGCTCAGTATTCAGCACCACCCCCTTGAACCAGTCACTTGGTCAGCTCAGTATTCAGCACGACCCCCTTGAACCAGTCACTTGGACAGCTCAGTATTCAGCACGACCCCCTGGACCCAGTCACTTGGACAGCTCAGTATTCAGCACGACCCTCTTGAACCAGTCACTTGGACAGCTCAGTATTCAGCACGACCCCTTTAAACCAGTCACTTGGACAGCTCAGTATTCAGCACGACCCCCTGCACCCAGTCACTTGGACAGCTCAGTATTCAGCACGACCCTCTTGAACCAGTCACTTGGACAGCTCAGTATTCAGCACGACCCCTTTAAACCAGTCACTTGGACAGCTCAGTATTCAGCACGACCCCCTGCACCCAGTCACTTGGACAGCTCAGTATTCAGCACGACCCCCTTGAACCAGTCACTTGGACAGCTCAGTATTCAGCACGACCCCCCTGGACCCAGTCACTTGGACAGCTCAGTATTCAGCACAACCCCCCTGGACCCAGTCACTTGGACAGCTCAGTATTCAGCACAACCCCTTTAAACCAGTCACTTGGACAGCTCAGTATTCAGCACGACCCCCTGGACCCAGTCACTTGGACAGCTCAGTATTCAGCACGACCCCTTTAAACCAGTCACTTGGACAGCTCAGTATTCAGCACGACCCCCTTGAACCAGTCACTTGGACAGCTCAGTATTCAGCATGACCCCCCTGTGCCCAGTCACTTGGACAGCTCAGTATTCAGCACGACCCCCTGCACCCAGTCACTTGGACAGCTCAGTATTCAGCACAACCCCTTTAAACCAGTCACTTGGACAGCTCAGTATTCAGCACAACCCCTTTAAACCAGTCACTTGGACAGCTCAGTATTCAGCACGACCCCTTTAAACCAGTCACTTGGACAGCTCAGTATTCAGCACGACCCCCTTGAACCAGTCACTTGGACAGCTCAGTATTCAGCACAACCCCTTTAAACCAGTCACTTGGACAGCTCAGTATTCAGCACGACCCCCTGGACCCAGTCACTTGGACAGCTCAGTATTCAGCACGACCCCTTTAAACCAGTCACTTGGACAGCTCAGTATTCAGCATGACCCCCTGGAACTAGTCACTTGGACAGCTCAGTATTCAGCATGACCCCCCTGTGCCCAGTCACTTGGACAGCTCAGTATTCAGCACGACCCCCTTGAACCAGTCACTTGGACAGCTCAGTATTCAGCACGACCCCCTGGACCCAGTCACTTGGACAGCTCAGTATTCAGCACGACCCCCTTGAACCAGTCACTTGGACAGCTCAGTATTCAGCACGACCCCCTGGACCCAGTCACTTGGACAGCTCAGTATTCAGCACGACCCCCTGGACCCGGTCACTTGGACAGCTCAGTATTCAGCACGACCCCCTGGACCCAGTCACTTGGACAGCTCAGTATTCAGCATGACCCCCTGGACCCAGTCACTTGGACAGCTCAGTATTCAGCACGACCCCCTTGAACCAGTCACTTGGACAGCTCAGTATTCAGCACGACCCCCTGGAACCAGTCACTTGTACAGCTCAGTATTCAGCACGACCCCCCGGAACCAGTCACTTGGACAGCTCAGTATTCAGCACGACCCCCTTGAACCAGTCACTTGGACAGCTCAGTATTCAGCACGACCCCCCGGAACCAGTCACTTGGACAGCTCAGTATTCAGCACGACCCCCTTGAACCAGTCACTTGGACAGCTCAGTATTCAGCACGACCCCCTGGACCCAATCACTTGGACAGCTCAGTATTCAGCATGACCCCCTTGAACAAGTCACTTGGACAGCTCAGTATTCAGCACGACCCCCCGGACCCAGTCACTTGGACAGCTCAGTATTCAGCACGACCCCCTTGAACAAGTCACTTGGACAGCTCAGTATTCAGCACGACCCCCCTGGACCCAGTCACTTGGACAGCTCAGTATTCAGCACGACCCCCTTGAACCAGTCACTTGGACAGCTCAGTATTCAGCACGACCCCTTTAAACCAGTCACTTGGACAGCTCAGTATTCAGCACGACCCCCTGCACCCAGTCACTTGGACAGCTCAGTATTCAGCACGACCCCCTTGAACCAGTCACTTGGACAGCTCAGTATTCAGCACGACCCCCCTGGACCCAGTCACTTGGACAGCTCAGTATTCAGCACAACCCCCCTGGACCCAGTCACTTGGACAGCTCAGTATTCAGCACGACCCCCCTGGACCCAGTCACTTGGACAGCTCAGTATTCAGCACAACCCCTTTAAACCAGTCACTTGGACAGCTCAGTATTCAGCACGACCCCCTGGACCCAGTCACTTGGACAGCTCAGTATTCAGCACGACCCCTTTAAACCAGTCACTTGGACAGCTCAGTATTCAGCACGACCCCCTGCACCCAGTCACTTGGACAGCTCAGTATTCAGCACAACCCCTTTAAACCAGTCACTTGGACAGCTCAGTATTCAGCACAACCCCTTTAAACCAGTCACTTGGACAGCTCAGTATTCAGCACGACCCCTTTAAACCAGTCACTTGGACAGCTCAGTATTCAGCACGACCCCCTTGAACCAGTCACTTGGACAGCTCAGTATTCAGCACAACCCCTTTAAACCAGTCACTTGGACAGCTCAGTATTCAGCACGACCCCCTGGACCCAGTCACTTGGACAGCTCAGTATTCAGCATGACCCCCTGGAACTAGTCACTTGGACAGCTCAGTATTCAGCATGACCCCCCTGTGCCCAGTCACTTGGACAGCTCAGTATTCAGCACGACCCCCTTGAACCAGTCACTTGGACAGCTCAGTATTCAGCACGACCCCCTGGACCCAGTCACTTGGACAGCTCAGTATTCAGCACGACCCCCTTGAACCAGTCACTTGGACAGCTCAGTATTCAGCACGACCCCCTGGACCCAGTCACTTGGACAGCTCAGTATTCAGCACGACCCCCTGGACCCGGTCACTTGGACAGCTCAGTATTCAGCATGACCCCCTGGACCCAGTCACTTGGACAGCTCAGTATTCAGCACGACCCCCTGGACCCAGTCACTTGGACAGCTCAGTATTCAGCATGACCCCCTTGAACCAGTCACTTGGACAGCTCAGTATTCAGCACCACCCCCTTGAACCAGTCACTTGGTCAGCTCAGTATTCAGCACGACCCCCTTGAACCAGTCACTTGGACAGCTCAGTATTCAGCACGACCCCCTGGACCCAGTCACTTGGACAGCTCAGTATTCAGCATGTCCCCCCTGTGCCCAGTCACTTGGACAGCTCAGTATTCAGCACGACCCCCTGGACCCAGTCACTTGGTCAGCTCAGTATTCAGCATGACCCCCTGGACCCAGTCACTTGGACAGCTCAGTATTCAGCACGACCCCCTGGACCCAGTCACTTGGACAGCTCAGTATTCAGCACGACCCCCTTGAACCAGTCACTTGGACAGCTCAGTATTCAGCATGACCCCCTTGAACCAGTCACTTGGACAGCTCAGTATTCAGCACGACCCCCTTGAACCAGTCACTTGGACAGCTCAGTATTCATGCTACCAACATCCCTTTGATGCCATGAGTTTTACATTCGCTGAAAACCCTGTTGCAGAGTGACAGAGACCAACAGCACAGAGACAGGCCATTTGGCCTACCAAATTCATGCTGACCATTGAGGACCCATCCACAATAATTTCCCTTTCTTTCCCCTACTGTTCGATCAATCGCCTGAGATTCTATCGCTTCACCTATGAACAAGGGGTAAATTACAGTTGCCAGTTAACCTGCAATCCTCTGATGTGGCACCTTATACAAGGCCTTCCGGAAGCTCATGGACACCACCTTGTCCTCATCAGCTCTGTCCAATACTCCATCAAAAGAAGCACATCAAGTTGTATAAACATTATTTGTCCCTAAAAATCCTAATTATTTTGTGTTTTGTGTTTGAACATTTGTAATTAAGTTAAGTCACTTTTTAGAGATCTGTTTTCACTTTTACATGAAAGAGTCCCTTACTGTTGATCAATGTCAAAAAAATCCAAATTAACTCCACTCTGATTCAATACTGTAAAATAATTAAACACGAAAACTTCCACGACAGGGAAGGTGGGGCGGGGGTGAATACTTTTTGCAGGCACTGTAATTCTGAAAGTTTCTCTGGACTTTAATAGTGTGGAAGTTTTTTCTCATGTTTTAATTTTACTGCAGTATTAAGTATTTTCTAATTGGTTGTCTCTTATCTGTGGATTTGAATGGAATTTTCTTATCGTGGGTGCCTGGATTGGAAAACAAGTCTTATGAGGCAAGGTTAGCAGACCTGGGACTTTTCTCTTTGGAGCATAGAAGGATGAGAGGGGACTTGATAGAGGTCTACAAGATTATGAGAGTCATAGATAGGGTGGATAGCCAGTACTTGTTTCTCAGGGCATGAATAGCAAACACCAGCAGGCATATGGGAGGGAAGTTTAGGGGAGACATCAGGGGTAAGTTTTCTTACACAGAGGGTTGTGGGTGCCTGAAATGACTTGCCAAGGATGGTGGTGGAGGCTAAAACATTAGGAGTATTTAAGAGCCTCTTGGACAGGCACATGGATGAAAGAAAAATAGAGGGTTACAGGGTAGTGTGGGTTTAGTACTTTTTTTAAGGAATATATGGGTCAGCACAACATTGAGGGCTAAATGGCTGTAGTATTCTAGTGTCTCATGTTCTAGTGTGGGTATAAAAGTCATTGTTTTATGAGAAGTGCCATCTTTAGTTCCTTTCTTCAAGTAGCAAAACCCTCTGGCACTGGTCTGTTCCTATTCTCTTTGATCTATCAATTCCTAATAAAATGATTGTGAATCAATAAGTTTTATGTCTCCTTCCTGACTTCTAAAAGAACCTTGGATATAAAGAACAGAATTCAACATTCCGATATCCACGGGATAATGGAAGATGGTGGTCAGAGCCCTATGCAATATCCACAAAACCATGATATATGGTTCAATGTGGTAATCTGTAGTGATTTCCAGGATTATTCGGTATTTGTTAATGGTATTAAAGCTGTGACTAGTTGTGCTGTCTCAGTGCTGTGCTGGGCTGGGCTGTACTGATGGTCAGGGGTGCTTTCTCTGTGGAACCCACAGAGGCTACACTGGACGTAGAGCCAGTCCTGTCAGGTCAGCTCTTTTGTACGCTGTTGGCTTATTTTTCTAACTTAGAGTAATTTTTTTGTCTTGTACTGTACTGCTGCCATAGAACAACATAACAAACACTATTCTCAACCTGAAATCATGCTAGATCTTGTATCCAGACCAGTCAGTGACTCACTCAGGGGCACAGAAAGCCTCTGCCCTCCCCACACAGGACATCCCTGATGAAACCAAGGGCTGGACCGGAACTGCACCTTCTCAGTCCCACGGATATACCCTGTCCCAGACATACCCCATGTCCAAGACCATGGAGTCACCCCATGTCCCACAAACACCCCATCCCAGGCAGGAACCAATTTCACCCCATCCCATAGACACTCCACATCAGACAGAAGCTAACCACACCCCATCCCAGACAAGAACCAACCTTACCCTGTCCTATAGACACCTCATCCCACTGACACCCCATCTCAGACAGGAACCAATCTCACCACCTCCCAGACAGGAAATACACCCTTCCATCCCACAGACACCCCATCTCAGACAGGAACCAATCTCACCACCTCCCAGACAGGAACTACACCCTTCCATCCCACTGACACCCCATCTCAGACAGGAACCAATCTCACCACCTCCCAGACAGGAACTACACCCTTCCATCCCACTGACACCCCATCTCAGACAGGAACCAATCTCACCACCTCCCAGACAGGAACTACACCCTTCCAACCCACTGACACCCCATTCCAGACGAAAAACACATTCTCCCTTCTCAAAGTCACATCCTGTCACAGAGAGGACCACTTCAGCCGCTCCCCTGTCCCAGGGCCCTGGACACCTCACCTGCTCGGAGCAAAGTCTATAGGTAGCCACCACCTTGGCAGCCAGAGGCTGTGCATTGATGAAGCCCATGGAGTAGAGGGAGATTTCTGCGATCAGAGCATAATCAGGTACCATCATGGCCACTGTGCGGAACAGAACCTGCAGGAAGAGAGGTGAGAGCATAGGCAGTCAGCTCACTGTATCTGGGCCCCAGTCACCAGATTCCCAACACAGGACACCCATCACAGGACCCCTGACATTGATTCCCAATACTGGACCATCCACACAGACTTAACACCGGACCTTCCAAACACTGGTACCCTGACATAGGCAATTTACACCATAGAATCAGAATTACTGGGGGACTGCAATCACCATGGGAAGTCATTCACTAGTGGGGCAGTGCAAGGCTTCATAAGAACTGGAGGACTTCTGAAATTTTTCAATGGGCTCTAGTCATTGTGAGAAGTTATTTATCAGTGAGGCAGTGCAAAGTTTGAAGAGAGCTCAGGGACTTCCAGAACTTTTCGTCGGGCTGCAATCATAACAATCTATCAGGCACTAGGCAGGGGCTAATGAAAAGAAGAGAGGTACAAGCAGAGTGGCCATTGTGGGAGTGCCCATTGTGTGAATAAGCCAGTGTTAGAGTGGACAGCTCATTGTGTGAGTGGGCCGGTGTTAGAGTGGACAGCTCATTGTGTGAGTGGGCCGGTGTTAGAGTGGACAGCCCATTGTGTGAATAAGCCAGTGTTAGAGTGGACAGCTCATTGTGTGAGTGGGCCGGTGTTAGAGTGGACAGCTCATTGTGTGAGTGGGCCGGTGTTAGAGTGGACAGCTCATTGTGTGAGTGGGCCGGTGTTAGAGTGGACAGCTCATTGTGTGAGTGGGCCGGTGTTAGAGTGGACAGTTCATAGTGTGAGTGGGCCGGTGTTAGAGT
Organism: Hypanus sabinus; assembly: GCF_030144855.1. Taxonomy (NCBI): domain Eukaryota; kingdom Metazoa; phylum Chordata; class Chondrichthyes; order Myliobatiformes; family Dasyatidae; genus Hypanus; species Hypanus sabinus. Next base: position 66,383,159 of record NC_082718.1, on the reverse strand, counting down.
GGACAGCTCATTGTGTGAGTGGGCCGGTGTTAGAGTGGACAGCTCATTGTGTGAGTGGGCCGGTGTTAGAGTGGACAGCTCATTGTGTGAGTGGGCCGGTGTTAGAGTGGACAGCTCATTGTGTGAGTGAACCGGTGTTAGAGTGGACAGCTCATTGTGTGAGTGGGCCGGTGTTAGAGTGGACAGCTCATTGTGTGAGTGGGCCGGTGTTAGAGTGGACAGTTCATAGTGTGAGTGGGCCGGTGTTAGAGTGGACAGTTCATTGTGTGAGTGGACTGGTGTTAGAGTGGACAGCTCATTGTGTGAGTGGACTGGTGTTAGAGTGGACAGCTCATAGTGTGAGTGGGCCGGTGTTAGAGTGGACAGGCTTTGGATGAACAGGCACAGGCTAGAACATAAGTTTGAGAAGCTAGAGGTGTAGCCAGTATATTTTGTTTACTTCTATTTAGTGATACAGCGATTTACTTCTATTTAATGATTTAGGCAATGCTGGCCCAGCAGGCCAATTTGCCCCAGTAACCTGACAACTCAATTTTCACTAGCCTAATCACGGGACAATTTACAATGATCAATTAACCTAGCTGGGACATGGTTGGATTGTGGGAGGAAACCGGAGGACCCGAAGAGAAGCCACACATTCCACAGGGAGGGTGTACAGAGAACCTTACAGAACAGTACTGGATTGCACGATCAAGTGGTTTCACCAGTGTCGGAGAGATGGAGTCGAAATGTCGGGCAGTATGATAATGAACCAAGCTAAGTTGTTCCATAAAGAACTTAAATTAGAGCATGCATGCGACTATAGTGAAGGATGACTTCAAAGGTTGTACACACACCACGGAAGTTCCATGCATAAAGTGTGTGGAGAGAAACGGTCCACAAACCGTGACGGAGCTACTGAGTATGTGGACAAATTTGCGAAGCTCATTGCTGACAAAAACCTCAATGCAGATGAAACTGCATCACACTGTCGATGCACACCTAGGAAGTGGACTCTGGCAGGGATGACATCAGAGTTTCTGAGGCAGTCTGGAAGGCACAGAATAGATACATCTCAGAGGTGAAAAAGTATTCTAAAGGGAGGATGAAGCAACTGTGGCTGACAAGGTAAGTCAAAGACAACATAAAAGCACAGGAGAGGGCATATAATATCGCAAAAATTAGTGGAAAGTTAGAGGATTGGAGAGCTTTTAAAAACCAACAGGTAACTAAAAGAAACCACAAGGAGAGACAAAATATGAACCCTAATCCAGCCAATAATATAAAATAGGATATCAAAGATTTACTGATATATAGTATAAAGAGTAAAAGACAGGTGAGCATGGATATGAAACTGCTGGAGGAGTGACAGGGTACAAAGAAATGGCAAACAAAAATAAATATTTTGTGTCAGTCTTCACTGTGGAAGATACTAGCAGAATGTCAGGAATTCAAGAATATCAGGGAACAAAGGTGAGTTTCATTCCTATTACTAAGGAGAAGGTGCTTGGGAAGCTGAAAGGTCTGAAGGTAGATCAGTCACCTGGACCAGATGGACTACACCCCAAAGTATTGTTGGAGGTAGCTGAGGAGATTGTGAAGGCATTAGTAATCAACTTGCAAGACTGCTAGATTCTGGAATGGTTATAGAGGGCTGGGATTGCAAATGTCACTTCACTCTTAAAGAGTGAGGCAAACAAAAGGAAATTATAAGCCAGTTAGCCTGACTTCAGAGTTTGGGAAGATGTTGGAGTCCATTATTAAGGATGTGGTTTTGGATATTTGGAGGCACATGATAAAGTAGGCCAAAGTCAGCATGGTTTACTTCAGGGAAAAATTTGCCTGACAAATCTGCTGGAACAGGTAGGGTAGACAAAGGAGAGTGAATGGATGTTGTGTATTTGGATTTTCAGAAGGCTTTTGACAAAGTGCCACACATGAGGCTACTTAGCAAGATAAGAGCTGATGATATTACAGGAAAGATACTAGCATGGATTGAGCATCGGCTGACTGGCAGAAGGTGAACGGTGGGAATAAAGGAGCTCTATTTTGGTTGGCTGCCTGTGGTGTTCCTCAGGGGATGGTATTGGGACTGGTTCTTCTCACATTATATGTCAATGATTTGGATGACGGAATAATGGCTTTGTGGCCAAGTTTGCAGATGATATAAAGATAGGTGGAGGGGTAGGTAGTGTTGAGGAAGCAGGAGTCTGCAGAAGGACTTGGACAGATTGGGAGAATGAGTAAAAAAAGTAGCAGATAGAATATAGTGTAGGGAAGTGTATGGTCATCCACTTTGATAGAAGGAGTTAAGGAATAGAGTATTTTCTAAATGAAAAGAAAATTCAAAAATCCGAGGTGCAAAAGGTCTTGGGACTAATTGTGCAGGATTCCCTAAAGATTAACTTGCAGGTTAACTTGAGTCGATAATAAGGAAGGCAAATGTAATGTTAGCATTTGTATTGAGAGGACTGGAATATTGGGCAGCCACAGCAGCATCGTGGTTAGCGTGACACTATTTCAGCTCGGGTCACGGAGTTCAGAGTTCATTTCTGGCATCCTCTGTAAGCAAATTTGTATGTTCCTTCCCTTGTGCATTTGGGTTTCCTCTGGGTGCTCTGGTGTTGGTCAGACCACAATTGGAGTATTGTGAGCCATGTTGGACCTCATATCTGAGAAAAGATGTGCTGGCATTGGAGAGGGTCCAGAGATGGTTCATGAGAATGATTCTGGGAATGAAAGGGTTAATGCATGAGGAGTGCTTGATGGCTGTGGGCCTGTACTCGCTGGGGTTTAGAAGAATGCGGGGGGCGGGGGGATCTCAATGAAATCTACTGAATATTGAAAAATTAGATAAAGTGGCTGTGGACTGGATTTTTCCTATATTCGCAGAGTCTAAGACCTGAGGGCACAGTCTCAGAATAGAGCAGCATCCATTTAGAACAGAGATGAGCAGGAATTTCTTTAAAGTGTGGAATTCATTGCCACAGATGGCTGTGGAAGCCAAGTCATTGAATATATTTAAAGTGGACATTGATAGGTTCTTGATTAGTCAGTGTCAATGGATACAGGGAGAAGGCAGGAGAGTGGAGTTGAGAAGGCTAATAAATAAGCCAAGATGGAATGGCGAAGCAGATTCGTCTGGACAAATTACTTAATTTCAATCCTATGTCTTATGATCTTATGGTCTTACAGAAACAGGCACTTTAGCCCAAGTGGTCCATGCAGAGCAAGATGCCCCAAGCTAGTCCCATTTACCTGTGTACGACCAATATCACTCTAAAATATTCCTATCCATGTACCTGTCCAAGTACCTTTTAAATATTGTTAAAGTACCTTTCTCAGCTACTTCCTTGTTCCATACACACACCAATAAAATTGTTTCACTGCTTCTTTCAACGGATGCTGCCCAACCTGCTGAGTTCATCCAGCTTTTTTGTACGTCTTAATAAAATTGTCCCTCAGGTCCTCTTTAAATCTTTCACCTCTCACCTTAAAACTGCCCTCTAACTTTGGACTGCTCTGCCCTGGAAGAAAGAGTGTGACCACTCTCCTTACCTATGCTTTTATAATCCTCTATAAGGTCACCTTCCGTCTCCGATATTTCAGGGGAAAAGTCCCAGCCTAGCAATTCTCTGCTTATAACTCGACCCAGTCCTGGCAACATTCTTGTGAATCTTTTCTGCACTGTTTCCAGCTTAATAACATCCTCCTATGCTAGGCAGTAAAACTGTGACAATACTCCGTGTGCGGTCTCACCAGTGAATTGCACGGCTGTAACATGACATCCCATCTCAGTGCCCCATCTAATGAAGCCAAGCATCTTCACCACTATCACTCTGTGTCTCCACTTTCACGGAACTGTTTACTTGTATGCCTTGGTCTCTATGTTCTTCGACACCTGCCAGGACACAGTGACTCACCATGTGGTATTCTCCATCTTCTTATCTGGCATGGCGTGCCCTGGCATGCTATGTCATGATCTACTGTACCTCTCTAAATCCTTCCCTAACTGCGATATCACCTGTCCAGATCATTGCCTGAACCAACACACAATCTGTTGGAAGAACTCAATGGGATGAGCAGTGGGAGGAAAGGCTGAAACCCTTCCACAGGCTCCCATGGGTGATGGTCGACCTGCTGAGCTCCACCTGCAGATCGTGTGTTGCTCCAGGTTCCCACATCTGCAATCTCTTGCGTGTCTATTTTCTGAACTGCACCGTCTAATGGCAGGTGAGCTCACACTGTTTATCACAGTCATTTAATATTTCCAGCTATCAATCACCAACTGCATTTTCTATTTACATTTTATCCACTTCCTCAACTGATAGCCAGATGGAAACCAGCTGTACTATAGTTTAACTGGATACACAGCTCTCCATTGGTTGTACCTCCTACCATACGAACCAGACACTTTTCCCCGCAACCACATGGGGTAATCCCTGGTCCCTATACTTCCTGCCTCACCACCATTCAGAGATGTAAACAGCCCTTTCAAAGATCAGACAAAGATTCACGTGCATCTCCTCCAACCTTGTCTACTCAGTTGGTGCTCTTCTACATTGGTGGGACAAAGAGTAGACTAGGCCACTATTTTGGAGAGCACCTGTAGCCATCCTGATGTCTGTTGAATTCCATTTAAACTTCCTTCCCCTTCCTAGTTTTAAAGAGGAAAATGCAGATGCCAGAGACCAGAGACACTGGCATCTGGCGGAGCTCAGGAGGCTGGGCAGATCTATGGAAGAGGACTGTCAACATTTCAAATCAAGGTCCTACCTCAGGACTTGACCCAAAACAATGATGGTTCCTTTCCTCCCACAAATGTTGCTCGACCCACTGAGTTTATCCAGAAGGGAGCGATTGAGCAGGTTTGTGCCTCAGAGTCCCTGCTGTGCACTTGCCTTGAGGTTGTCAGGTAACTCGGCTCTGCCTGCATAGCCAGGGTTCATCGTGATGAAGACAGCACATGAACAGTCCAGTGGGATCTCAGTCCCTTCGAAGACAAATGTAGTCGCCTTCCCAGAGACAGCTCGCTGAATGGTCTGGATCTGCTGTGCAACGACAGAAAGGACCTGCAATGTAGACAGAACACTCTTACTTCATCAACCAGGAGCCCAGAGCAACACATCACCTGCGAGGAGTCAAAGAGTGAAAAGTGGATCATCTAGGACATCCTAATGGGCTGAGGAAGCTTTGGTTCCCCTCCATTGTGCCACCTCAGTGGTGTCTGTCACTTTGTCCATCTCCAAACAAAAAGCATATGCACAAGAGATTCTGCGGATGCTGGAAATCCAGAGCAACACACACAAAATATTGGAAGAACTCATCACATCAGGTAACATCTCAACGTTTTGGGCTGAAACCTTTCATCTGGACTGGAAAGGAAGGGATCAGAAGCCAGAATAAGTAAGTGTGGGAGGGGAAGGAGTACAAGCTGGCAGGTGATAGGTGAAACCAATTGAGTGGGAAGGTGGATGGGTAGAGGAGAAGAGGTAAAGTAAGAAGCTTTAATTTGATAGTATATTTCTCCTTAGTTTTGGGCTCCCTCAGCCCAGTGGAGTATTTTGGAAGATACTTTCTGTTTCAATTTTCACCATAAGACCATAAGACATAGGAGCAGAATTAGACCATTCAAGCCTATCGAGTCGGCTTTGCCACTCCGTCATGGCTGACCCCAGATCCCACTCAACCCCACAAACCTGTCTTCTCGCCATATCCTTTGACGCCCTGACACTGCCCAGGAACCGATCAGCTTTCATCTTAAATATACCCACAAACCCAGATCTCAGGCATGGCAAGTCTGCAACTTAACCAGCATCGTCAATGCATTCAGCACAAGTTACCAAGACTCTGAGCCACTCCTAAACCCAAAGACCATCTGGCTGGTCTGCATGGGTTTCTGGTCAGCGATGACCCCCTGGGTGTTGTGGGTGGTGGATTCAGTGCTACTGATGTCATTTGTAGCCGGTTAAATTCTGCCCTCTTAAGGATGGTTACGGTCTGGTGCTCACCAGGGTCAGATCCTGGCCCCAAACCCATGTTGGAACAGGCCCATACTGAGGTTTTGCCTGGAGATGGGGCTGAATCAGTCGAATTCCGTTATCTACAACCAACATACCCCACTCAACTGCACTTTCTCTCAGTATCAGACTTCTGATCTTCTGTCTGCAGGTGTTCCAAGCACGTTCTCTGTACCCCACCCATACTCCACAGCCACTCTCAGCTCCCTCTTCCTATAGAAAATGACACGCAGAGGGCAGAAAGGAGATGGAAAGCTCTATTGCAGTGCAACATTCAGTTGAAGTCTGGATTGAAGGCTATGCTGTTTCCCAGTGCTCAGGGAATGTGAGAGGGAAGTAGGGAGGAAACGGGCAATGAGATGGAGTTCATCTGTTGACTTGTGTTCGGAATACTCTGAAAGGTTGTGTGGGCTGCCTCTCCCCCCCCCCCAATCCCTCCTGCTTGCTGACCAGCTGCTGGCAAGGCTGTACCCTCAGGATGGCATGTAGCTGCATTCCCACTGCACACAAAAACCAAAGAAGGATAATTCCAGCAGGACACTGGAGCTGGAGGAACTCAGCAGGTCAGGCAGCATTAGTCGAGGGAAATGGACAGTCAACATTTTAGGCTCAGAACCTTCATCTGGACTGAAAGACAGAGGGATGATAGCTGGAATAAGTGTGATGGAAGGGGTGGAATGAGAGCTGGTGGGTTATAGGTGGACCCAGAAGAGGCAGGGGTTGGCATAAGGGAGAGAGGAAAGAGTGGGAATAGTGCCAGAAGCTGGAAGGTGCGGGGGGGGGGGGGGGGAGGGGGAGAGTACGGAAAGTTGTCGAAGGGCTGAAGGTGGGGGGGACGGGGAGACAGAGAGTTGTCAAAGGGCTGAAGGTGAGGGTGGGGGGTGGGAGAGTTGTCAAAGGGCTGAAGGTGAGGGTAGGGGGAGAGTGGTCGAAGGGATGGAGGTGAGGTTGGGGGGAGGGAGAGATGGCAAAGGGGTGGAGATGGGGGAGGGGGAGGGAGAGTTGTCAAAGGGGTGAAGGTGGGGGGGAGGGGGAGACAGAGAGTTGTCAATGGGCTGAAGGTGAGGGTAGGGGGAGAGTGGTCGAAGGGATGGAGGTGAGGTTGGGGGGAGGGAGAGATGGCAAAGGGGTGGAGATGGGGGAGGGGGAGGGAGAGTTGTCAAAGGGGTGAAGGTGGGGGGAGGGGGATGGAGAGTTGTCAAAGGGGTGGAAGTAGTGGTGGGGGGAGGGAGAGTTGTCAATGGGCTGAAGGTAGGGTTGAAGGGGAGGAGAAGCTGTCAAAGGGCCGAAGCTGAAAGAATCTGATCAGAGAGGAAGGTGGAACAGGGAATAAAGGATGGGGAATCAGTGTGGGTTAAGAGCAGAGGGGGAAAGAAAAAAGGAACAAAGGGGGAACGGTTTACTGGAAATTGGAGAATTTGGGGGGGTGTCAGAGGGGAGGTTGTGCACTGGAGTTTAGAGTCATCAGGAGATAGTCCAGCCACTGCTTGTTTGATGTGGTGAAACAAGAGCTGCTGCAGGGAAGAGCTTCAGACAGCTGGCCAGTGGACACTGGGCTCTGATCTGTATGGTGGGCTGAAACAGCCATTCTCCACTATGCCAGCCCTTTAGCACTGGTTCATTGAGGACTACCTCTCAGAAGATGGGCGTGAGGAGCTGCTGGTCGAATGAAACCTGGACTGACCAGTGAAAGCACACAGCTGACAGAGCCATCAGATTCATAACTAATGGGTCAGGTCACAGTCTGAACACAGCCTTCTCTCAGTGTCAGCAAAACTAAAAAGCCAGTTATTGACTTCAGGAAGGGAGGCAGTCCACATGCTCTTGTTTACGTTAATGGTACCAAGGTCAAGAGGACTGAGAGCTTCAAGTTCCTTGGTTTGAATATCACTAATGGCTTGTCCTGGTATACCATGGCCAAGAAATCTCACCAGCACCTCTACTTGCTCAGGATTTTGAAAGATATTTGCCATGTCTTCTGCTACCAAGTGGTACAAAGCATCTTATCTGGATGGGTCATGGCTCAGTAGACAACTGCTCTATCTGTCACCCCAAGAAACTGCAGAGAATTGTAGACATAGACTTGATGTAGACATCATGGAAACCAGTCTTCCTTCATGAACTCTGTCCATATTTCAGTAAACATTCATCATAGTCAAAGACCCCTGCCACCCCAGACATTTTCCCTTATCCTCTCTCCATCAGGCAGAAATATGAAAGCACATTCCACCAGGATCAACGGCAGCTTCCACCCCACTATTATAAATAGTTTCCTACTACAAAAAATTGACTCTTCTCCTCATTACTGACAATATCTCGTTATAATCTTGCACCTTATTATCTACCTGCTCTACACTTTCTCTTTAACTGGTACATTTCCCCTGTACTACCTCGATGTACTGGTGTAATAAAATGATCTGTATGGATGGCATGAGCAACAGGATTTGATCATACCTCAGTACCTGTGACTATAATAAACTACCAGTTTTCATTTGTTGGTTGATTGTGAATGGTCATGGGCAATGGGAAGAGGTGATGCTGAGAACCTGCGCCTTGGCCCAGGAAGTGAATGCCGGTAATAGGACTAATGAATTCAGCAACATGTTCAGCCATAATTAGTGGAGAATAATTGATCTTGGATCCCTCCTGAGACCCCCACCATCACAGAAGCTCTTCTCCAGTCCATTCAATTCAACACACGTGATTTTACAGAAAAGCTGACAGCAGTGCGAGACAGCAAAATCTCTGGGAGAAGACAAGATCCTACTGTGGTACAGAGGAACTGCATTTTCCATCGTCTGCTTCACCATTTCATAGTGGTTGATCCATTTTCCCTCTCAGCCTTCTCCCCATATCCCTTCATGCCCTGCCCAATCCAGAATCTATTAGCCTTTGCCTTAAATATACCCATCAACTAGGCCTCCACAGCTGCCTGTGGCAATGAATTCCATAGATTTACTATTCTCAGGCTAAAGATATTCCTCCTCATCATTCTGTTCTGTGGCTGTGTCCTCTAGCCTTAGACTCCCCACCATAGGAAACATTCTCTCCACGTTCACTCTATTGAGGCCTTTCAGCATTCAATTGGTTTCAATAAGGTCACCCCTTATTATTCTGAATTCCAGTGCGAGAGACCCAGAGCCGTTAAATGCTCCTCATATGACAAGATTTTCAATCTTGGAATCATTTTCGTGAACCTCCTCTGAACGCTCTCCAACGTCAGCACATCCTTTCTAAGGGGCCCAAAACTGCTCACAATACTCCAACTGAAGCCTCACCAGTTCTACATAAAGCCTCAAAATTACATCCTTGCTTTCATATTCTAGTCCTCTTTGAAATGAATGCTAACATTACATTTGCCTTCCTTACCACTTGCAAATTAAGCTTTAAGGGAATCTTGCTCATGGATTCCCAAGTCCATTTGCACCTCAGATTTTTGAATTTTCTTTCCATTTAGAAAATAGTCTACACTTTTATTTCTTCTACCTAAGGGCATAACCATACACTTCCCAATACTATATTCCATCTACCACTTCTTTGTCCATTCTCCTAATCTGTCTAAGTCCTTCTGTAGCCTTTCTACTTCCTCAAAACTACCTGACTACCTGCCCCTCCACCTATCTTCATATCATCCACAACCTTTGCCACAAAGCCATCAATTCCATCATCCAAGTCATTGACATAATCCCAGGCTAAAGAGAAAGTTTCAGCACAGGTCCCTGTGGAACACCACTAGTCACTAGCAGTCAAACAGTAAAGGCCTTTTGAAAATCCAAGTACATCAACATCTCCTTTGTTTATCCTACTTGTTATTTTTTCAAAGAACTCCAACAGATTTTGTTAGAAAAGATTTTCCCTTGAGGAAACCATGCCTATTTTATCATTTGCCTCCATGTACTCAGAGACCTCATCCTTAATAATCAACTCCAACATCTTTCCAACCACTGAGGTCACACTAACTGGCCTATAGTTTCCTTACTTCTGCCTCTCTCTGTTCTTGAAGCATGGAGTGACATTTGTAATTTTCTATTATTCTGGAATCATGCCAGAATCAATCAATACTTGAAAGATCATTACTACTGGCTCCACAATCTCTTCACCCAGGTCTTTCAGAACCCTAGTGAGTTCACCATCTACCTTATCTACATTCAGACCCTACATTTTCTCAAGAATCTTCTCCCTAGGGATGGCAACTTCATTCACTTTTGCCCCCTTGATCCTCTCAAACCTCTACTATACTGCTAGTACCTTCCACAGTGAAGACTGTAGCAAAATACTTATTCAGTTCATCTGCCATTTCCTTGTCCTCCATTACTACCTCCCCAGCATCATTTTCCAGCAGTCTGATATCAATTCTTGTCTCTCTTTATGTATCTGAAGAAACTTTTGGTATCCTCTTTAACATTATTGGCAAGCTTACCTTTGTATTCCATCTTTTCCTTCTTAATGACTTTTTTTGGTTGCCTTCTGTTGATTTTTAAAAGCTTCCCAATCCTGTAACTTCCCACTAATTATTGCTCCTTTATATGCTCTCCTTTTGGCTTTTATGTTGGCTTTGACTTCTCTTGTTAGCCATGGCTATGTGATCTTGCCTTTAGAATAGTTCTTCCTCTTTGTGATGTATACATTCTGTGCCTTCTGAATTGCTTCCAGAAATTCCAGCCATTGCTGCTCTGCCATCATCCATGCCAGTGTCCCCTTCCAATCAGCTCCTTTCTCATGCCTCTGTAATTCCCTCTACTCCACCGTAATGAGCTATCTTTCAGTGTCTTTCAGTAAAGGGAGCAGTGTGTAAAAAGAGCTACCCTTCAGTCAGGTTCACGTTCAAGATTTAAAAAGGCAGACCCTCGTGGCAGTTTCTCTGAGTTGAGGAGTGACCAATCAGCAAGAGGCAGTGAGCTACCTTTCAGTCAAGTCTGCTTTCAGGATTTAAAAGGCAGGCCGACCACACCACAACAACCAATCTACAAGACAGATTTATTAGAAAGGGTCATTTAAAATAACTCAAGTACAAGTGCAGCGACCATTCTTTAGAGTGGCTTGGCTCATCGGGCTTGGGTGAGATTAGGTATTTGTTCGGTTTCTCTCATACTATTCTTATTTATTCATCCTGTTTGAGCATGGTAGTGCCATGGGAATGGCTCTCGGGGCAGTGTTTTGTACTGTGTGTGGGTTGTGGGAAGTCTGGGAGGCCGCCAGTCTCTTGGATAAACACATCTGCACCAGATGCACTGAGCTGCAACTCCTCAGAGAATGCATTAAGGAATTTGAGCTGCAGGTTGATGACCTTTGGCTCATACAGGAGGATGAGGAGATGATAGACAGGAGCTACAGGAAGGTAGTGTTATATACCACAGGGTTATTTTTTTTCTGTGGGGAGAGAATGAGACTGACTTTTAGACACTGTTGGATTTCTGCTGACTGCAGAGTTGCTTGGTTACTATGGTAGAAGAGATGGAGTTATTTGATGGACAATGAATATGGTTTCTCGCGGCTTGTTTTGAATATACAAGGTCACACAGACACACAGTTAGAGTCAAGATGGATTTGATCAATGGAAGACACCAATGAGTCGGTTGCTGGTTTAAACTTTCAGTAGCCCAAAAGGGGTGATTTGAGATCGATCCAGAGTATTGATAAATGACTCTCACAAGTTGTTGCAACTAGAAGAAGTTTTCAGAGAAGAGAAGAGAGGAGAGGAGAGGAAGGTTTGAAACAGAAGAAACCTAGTTACAAAGAGATTACTATTTGGACTGTCTCTAAGTAGCCCGTGAGGATGAGCTTGTTTCCATTCGAATACAAAAGTGTGTTTGTCACAGACTTAATTCACAGGAATGGGTTCTCTGGTGAGGGGAAAACCTTTGTTAATACCACGTGTGTGTTTACCCTTTGGGTGTGGTAGTTCACTGAAGAAAGGCACCCCTGTGGCAAATCACTGTTGGAGTTATTTCAAATGTTGTGGAACTGGATAAGTGGCTATCACGTTGTGTGTGATTGGGGTAACCTTGTGGAATCTACCGTTGTGTCGACCCTTGCCTGGGTGGTGGTTCCCTTGAAGATGGTCCCCTTTGTGATAAGCTACTGTTGGTGATAATCCAGGCGTGGATTCTGTTTGAGTATCTTGTGGCCACCACTTTGGGATGACCCGTAGCTGAATCCGGGTGTGGTACCACCTGTGTTGAAAGGATATTCGTTGAAGATCACTGTCGGTGATACTTCGTGTGTGGAGTGGAACAACTTCAGAAATAAAACTTACTGCTATTGTTATTTTGTATTGCTGTTGTGGAATCTGAGGAAAATCGATGTAATTGCCTTCTCACAACATTTGCCTTTGGATTACAAATAACTTTCTCTCACCTCAATTCCGTGGATTGAACTGAGCTGAATTTCCTTACCACATCATCGTAAGACTGTATCACTTACCACCTAAGCTTGAAGAAGTTTGGGGATCTATATATTTCCACCTATGTATGCATAACACTATTAACTCTTGTTTTACCTGGTATAAGTTACTATATGACGTAGTTACTAATAAAGTAGTGTTTTGTTAACAGCAAAACCAGACTCCAAGTGTCTTCTATTGTTGCTGATACTTTTACAGGGTTGTGTGTACGTGACATAAATTGGGTTGCTCATCCCGCATATGAACAAATTGTTTGGAGCCATTTAAAAATTGTTGGGCACTTAATTGATTGATTAATGGTCAATCAGATGGGGAAAATTCCCTTTTGATTTGCTTGAGTGGAAATCAGCAGCAATGGAGGTTGAGGTTAGTATGTTTCTAGCAGAACCAATCCCTGAAGGAAATTGCTCAAAAGTTAAAGCTTAAGGTGAACACTAAAATGAGGAAGGCTCGGATGCAGACATTAATAGCACAGCATTTTATAACCAAGGGAAAGTTTAATGAGGATGTGTTGGAAATGTTTGCTGAAGGTAAATCTACTGAGACTGAGCTTCAGCTTCAGGTAGAAAAATTAAAGATGGAGGCTGAGGATAGATGAAGACAACATGAGTTGCAACTGAAACAGCTCGAGGCTAGAGAGGCAAAAAAAACTGAAAGAAGAGGCTGAAAAACAGAGAGAGTTCGAGAGGGAGAGAATGCAGCAAAGAGGTCAAGTGCCAGGTTTAGTGTCAGTCGAGAAATTAAGTTGGTACCTCTATTTGATGAAGCAGAAGTTGATAAGTAATTCCTGCATTTTGAAAAAGTGGGCCAGAATCGGAAGCGGGCGAGGGACCAGTGGGCTGTTTTGTTAGAAAGTGTTATTAAAGGGAAGGCCCAGCAAGCATATTCTGCTCTGACACTTGAAGAGGCAACTGATTATAACACAGTGAAAGACACTGTGCTTAAGGTTTATGAGTTGGTTCCAGAAGCATACCGACAAAAGTTTAGAGATTTGAGGAAGTCTGGGAGCCATTTGAGGAAGTCTGGAGTTTGCCTATGAGAAACCTGTGTACTTCTATCATTGGTGTACCTCCAATGGGGCAAATGAGGATATTAACAACCTGAGAGAATTGATTTTGATGGAAGAATTTAAAAGTTGTGTCCCTGATGAAATAAGGACATATCTAGAGGAGAAAGAGGCTGCGACACTTTCAGAGTCTGCTAAGTTAGCAGACGAGTTTGCTTTAACCCATAAGGTTAGGTTTATCCTGAATAGGAGCTTCCAAGAGAGTAGCTGGGATGATCAGGGTGAATTGGAATCTGAAACTGGGACCAGTGATGAAAGCGAGGAAGAGGAGACAGTCCCAATTGCCTGTGTTTAGGTTATTGAAGCATCTGAAAATCTGCAGGATGCTAAATATTGTGTTGAAACTCCATTAAATCCTGAGATGTCTGATTTGGTTGTAAAGGAATTTTGTGTCAGATGGATTGGTGTCAGTGAATGAAGGGTTAACCCCTGTACCAGTGGAAATTGAGGGTTCTCAGTCACTTATATTGGACAGTGTGCTAAAATCTGGTGATGAGATGAAAACTAGTGGGGGAAATTTTACTGAAGATATTGGGAAATATGTTGTTTCTGAACCTTTCAATAAGATGATATTGAAGTCTGGATTGGTTTCAAGACCTTTGACCTTGCTGCAGGAACAATGGTCTGCTGAGACAGTGCATGTTGATTTGTTAAACTATATTTTGTAATTTAAAGACAAAAGACCTCAAGGTTGTGGGTTGGAGAGACAGGGCTTAAAGTGTTGTTTTGACCAAGAGGGACCATCTGTAAGGGTTACTATGGAGACCTGTGGAACGAAAGGTTGTGGAGTTGGACCAAATAACTTTACAAGGAAAAAATTGGCGATGAGTTGGAACCTGTGCAGGGTAAAGTTCAGGCAGTCTGTGAAGGACCTATGCAAGCTGATCACGTGATGGCTAAGTGTTCGGTTTTGAAGTGGAAAAGAGAAAATGGTTGACCAAACACCACTTTGAATACAACAGGATCTGGTTTTGCAGTAATTTGACTTTTTTGTAACCAGGCATGTGAAAGGTAAAGACAATATTATGGTAGATTGACTGTCTGGTGCTAAGTTTAAGAATGAAATAGAAACTAGTATTTGTATACACTTTTGTAATCTGCTATATGATAATCACATATGTACTGTGTTATACTCTGTAATCTACCATTAAAAATTTTACCCCTTGATCAAAATTTTGCTTTATGGGGGGGGGGGGGTTGTGTTATATACCCCAGGGTTCATTTTTTTCTGTGGGCTGTCACTTTAAAATGCTGAGAGAATGAGACTGACTTTTAGGCACTGTTGGATTTCTGCTGACTACAGAGTTGCTTGGTTACTATGGTAAGAGAGATGGAGTTATTTGATGGACAATGCATGTTTATGGTTTCTTGTGGCTTGTTTTGAATATGCAAGGTCACACAGACACACACAGTTAGAGTCAAGATGGATTCGATCAATGGAAGACACCAGTAAGTCAGTCGCTGGTTTAAACTTTCAGTAGCCCAAAAGGGGTGAGTTAAGATCGATCCAGAGTATTGATAAATGACTCTCACAAGTTGCTGAAACTAGAAGTTTGCAGAGAAGAGAGGAGGGGAGAGGAAGGTTTGAAAGAGAAGAAACAGAGTGACAAAGAGACCATCTTCACTGTTTGGACTGTCTCTCTAAGTAGCCCGTGAGGGTGAGTTTGTTTCCATTTGGATACGAAAGTGTGTTTGTCACAGAATTAATCCGCAGGTGAGGGGAAAGCCTTTGTGAATACCAGGTGTGTGTTTACACTTTGTCTGGATGTGGTAATTCACTGAAGAAAGGCACCCCTGTGGCAAATCACTGTTGGGGTTATTTCGTATGTTGTGGAACTAGATAAGTGGCTATCACATTGTGTGTGATTGGGGTAACCTTGTGGAATCTACTTTGCCTGGGTGGTGGTTCTCTTGAAGATGGTTCCCTTTGTGATAAGCTACTGTTAGTGATAATCCACACGTGGATTCTGTTTGAGTATCCTGTGGCCACCACTTTGGGATGTCCCGTAGCTGAATCTGGGTGTGCTACCACTTGTGTTGAAAGGATGTTTGTTGAAGATCACTGTTGGTGATATTTTGTGTGTGGAGTGGAACAACTTTGGAGGTTAAACCTACGGCTATTGTTATTTTGTATTGCTGTCATGGAATCTGTGGAACATCGACATAATTGCTTTCTCACAACACTCGCCTTTGGATTACAAATATCTCTCTCTCACCTCAATTCCGTGGATAGAACTGAACTGAATTTCCTTACCACATCATTGTAAGACTGTATCACTTACCACCTAAGCTTGAAGAAGTTTGGGGATCTATATATTTACACCTATATATGCATAACACCATTAACTCTTGTTTTATTGCTGAAGAGTTAACTGCTGGTTAACTGTTGGGTAACTATTACTTGGATTGCACTACCTGTATGTATAATCTATATTTTCATTTATATTTATCATTATTATTGTTATGAGCAGAGAGACAACATCTGCCGGAAGTAAATTCCTTGTATGTGCACAGGTACTTGGCGATTAAAGTCTGATTCTGATTCTGATAAGTTACTATATGACGTAGTTACTAATAAAGTAGTATTTTGTTAACAGCAAAAACCAGACTCCAGGTGTACTCTATTGCTGCTGATATTTGACAGTGTCGCATGTACATGACAGGTAACTACCCCTAGTTGCAGGAGACAGGTAACTGGGTGACTGTCAGGAGAAGGAGGGGAGATGCAGAAATGCACAGCCAGTACAGATTACACAACTTTAGACCCTATTAAAGGAGATGACCTACCAGGAAGGAAGGAAGGAGCCACAGTCACCAGGTCTCTGGCTCTGAGTCTGTGGTTCAGAAGAGCAGAGAGATGAAGAGGACTGCAGTGCTGACACGAGATTCCATGTTTAATGGGGCAGGGGCAAGATATGTGGGTGCGATATAGACATCTGGAAGTTATGTTGCCTCCCATGTGCCAGTATCAGCTATGCAGCAGATTGACTAGACTTGTTTAGAAGGGTTGAAACTGATCTGGCGGGGGCTTGGAACTTAATTGATGGTGCTAAGGATGGGGTAGTTGGCTTACAAACAGAGGCAGTATGTAGAGAGACTCCTAGCAAGGAGAAGTTGATGATAGGGCAATATTGCAGTTAACAGGATGAGTTACAATGTAAGAGGCAAACAAAATTGAACAGGATGAATACTGGACTGAAACTTAAATTTCAATACACGCAGTATATGGAATAAGGTAGATAAACTTGCAGCACAGTTACAGATTGGCAGGTATGATGTTGTAGACATTACTGAATCATGGCTGAAAGAAGATTATGCTGTAGCTGGGAGCTTAATGTCCAAGAATACACATTGTACTGAAAGGATGAGCAGGAAGGCAGAGGGGGTGGTGTTTTTCTGTTGATAAAAAATGTATTCAACTCATTAGAAAGATGTGACAGAGGGCTGGAAGGTGTTGAATCATTGTGGATAGAGCTAAGGAACTGCATGAATGAAAAGACCCTGGTGGGAGTTGTTTACAGAACCCCAAACAGTAGTAAGGACGTGGTCTACAAATTACAATGAGAGACAGAAAATGCATGCCTAAAGGGCAATGTTACAAAAGTAATGGGATTTCAATGGGCAGGTAGATTGGGAAAACTGGGTTGGTGCTGGATCCCAAGAAGGGGGATTTCTATAAGGCTTACAAGATGGCTTTTTAGAGCAGCTTGTGGCTGAACCTACATGGGATCAGCTATTCTGGATTACGTGCTGTGCAATGAACCAAAATTGTTTCAAGAGCTTAAGGTAAAAGAACCCTTAGGGTCAAATTATCATAATATGATCAAATTCACCCTGAAATCTGAGAAGGAGAAGCTAAAGTCAGATTATCAGTATTACAGTGGGGTAAAGGGAATTACAGAGGCTCGAGAGAGGAGTTGGCCAAAATTCCTTGGAAAAGAACACTGGCAGGGATGATGGCAGAGTAGCAATGGAACCTGCGGAAGCAACTTGGAAGGCACAGGGTATATACATCCCAAACAGGAAAAATATCCTGAAGGCAACATAACACAGCTGTGGCTAACAAGAGAAGTCAAAGCCAACATAAAAGCCAAAGAGAGGACATATAATAGTGCAAATTTAGTTGGAAGTTAGAAAATTGGGAAGCTTTTAAAAAGGGGATGCCAGAGGTAAATTCTTCACACAGAGAATGCTGGGTGCATAGAATGCACTGCCGGCAGCGGTGTTGGGAGCAGATACAATGGAGTCTTTTAAGAGCCTCTTAGATAGGTACATAGAGCTTAGAAAAATAGAGGGCTATGCACTAGGGAAATTCTAGGCAGTGTCAAGAGTAGGTTACATGGTCGGCACAACTTTGTGGGCGAAGGGCCTGCAATATGATGTAGATTTCAATGTTCTATGTTCAATCTTAAAGCCAAAGGTTTTATGCAATGTTTGTCTCTCCAGGTATCTACTTTTAACCATCACTTTATATCTGCTTATATCTGTTTCATAATGATATATCAAATCCTGGAAAATGGTAGTGGTTGGACAGAAGTATAAACTAAAACAGATAAAACTTTTCAGGAGATAATTAATAAATAAAATTAAACATTTTCTAAATTTTACTAAAATCCATCACCACATACATAAATGAACATGTTTAATTTGCAAAGCTTTGTCACATTGGAGAGAGTGCAATATTAATGATAATAATTGCTGATGTGTTGATTAATATTAGATGGTAAAGGATAATAGCAAAGTGTTTTCATTACCTCTAACTCAATCCGATTAAATTCATCGAAGCAGGCCCAAGCACCGCACTGTGCCAGCCCCTTAAAAAACTTCCCCATTGCCCTGTAGTCCAGCCTGTCAGAGCAGTTAAACACAATGCACTGTGGAAGAGAAGTCCTTGTTCAGTATACATTAACACAGCCCACAGTAACGGTAAGCATATCTATTTTTAGCCGCATGTGTTTTTAGCCTGATCAACCATCAGGCTCCCAGACCCATGTGGTTAACTTCAATCACCACTTCTCTGAACTGATTCTATCACTTACAGACTCACCTTAAGGGCTCATGTTCTTCTTATTAATTTTCATTTGCACAGATTGTCTTCCTTTGCACATTGGTCATTTGTCAGTCCTTGTCTGTTTATGTACAGTTTTTTCATAAATTTTATCATGAGAGGCACTGATCTTGTGGATAGTGAGAGAGTCTTTCCTAGGGCTGAAATGGCTAACAAGAGAGGGCAGCTTTAAGGTGATTGGAAGTCGGTACAGAAGAGATGTCAGGGGTAAGTTTTTTTATGCAGAGAGTGGTGAGTATGTGAAATGGGCTGCTGACGGCAGTGGTGGAAACAATAGGAACTTTTAAGAGACTCCTGGATGGATACATAGAGCTTAGAAAATAGAGGGCTATGGGTAAGTCTAGGTAATTCTAAGGTTAGGACGTGTTTGGCACAGCTTTGTGGGTCGAAGGGCCTGTATTGTGATGTAGGTTTTCTATGTTTTTCTACTTTTCCTGTAAATATCTGCAAGGAAATGAATCTCAATACTAACAAATACATATTTGAACTGTAGAGGTTTGGCTATATTGGGGTCCCCATTAGATCCTGCCAGTGGCTTCACCAGCCTGATGTGCTCCAGGGGCAGCTATGGTTCAATCCCCTTGCCAGAAAGGTGGTAAGTGTTTCACTAATTACCCCACCTAGAGAAGCCTGAGCTCCCTGAAGGTACTTGGAGCCTGTGACTATCAGCCAGGTGAGAGTGTGTCAGACCAGGCTTGGCTGCGGCTGTCTGACAGATTCACAGAAACTTACTCGAACGTCGTCAGCCAATGAGTAAGGGTCTGATGCTGGTCTGAAAGGAGTGTCAATGGGATGTTAAAGGACCAGCAGACAAAGAAATAAAATTATGTGCTCAGATTTGTATTTCAATTACGTGCAACCCTGTCTCTGTTCCACTTTTTGTCAGAGTATTCACTCTCCTATTTCTAATACTATCCCATTCTCATTAAAGCCAGAGACCAGAGGAAGGGCTTAACTTGAACCTGCCATTCCCAGCCATTCCCCTCCACAGATGCTGCCTGACCTGCTGAGTTCCTCCAGCAGTTTGTTCTTTAGCTTGCTCCCATAGTCTCTATTAATTCAGACTATTCCCACGCCCCACCCTCTCCCTACCATCCTGCATTATCCAAAACTAAACCGACTGCCTGCTTCCTCTTCAGATGTCCCAAACTAGCCTCACAGAATAATTCACCTTACAGTTTCATATCAGTCCACATGTAATCTACTTGCCCAACTCCACATGAATTCACACGTTGCAATATCCATTCAATTGCTTTAACTAATTCACTGCCCTGATCTCGCTGCAGGCCATCATCAATTCCTGACCCAATCTTCTGGTTCAATTTTCACCCCCCATCCATGTAACAATCCCAAATTATAAAACCATAATAAGACATAAGAATAGAATTAGGCCATTTGGCCCATCAAGTCTGCTCTACCATTTGATCACGGCCGATTTGTTATCCCTCTCAACCTATTCTCCTGCCTTTTTCCCATAACCTTTGATGCCCTGACTAATCAAGAACCCATAAACCTCCACTTTAAATATACCCAATGACTTGGCCTCCACAGTCATCCATGTCTACACACCCTCTCAATGAACCTCAAAATTCCCCCAAATCAATCGCGCAAGCCTGCTCTGCAAATGATGGCTTGTTTCAAACAGTAACTACCCTCACACCTCCACTCCTCCCATGTTTTTGTGAAGACTATCCCACTTGCTTGTTCTCACCACAAACTTTAGGCCTAATTCTCCATAGTGCTCTATCAGAGATGTATACAACTGCCTCGCTTCCTCTCCATATCTTAGAAAGATTAACCTCATGCTCTCAAACTTAATCAAATTTCATGACGCAGCTCATTGCTCCTGGCTCACAACTATGCATCAGAACAAGAGTAATCTACTTGCCCTCCAATCCTGTAGCAACTGTCTCTGCCCATGGCTGCAAGGAACTGTAGAGAGCTGTAGGCACTGCTCAGTGCATCATGCAACCAGCCTCCCCTCCATGGACTCTTGACTCTCACTGCCTCAGTAAAGCAACCAGAATAATCAAAGGCCCCATCTAGCCTGGACATTCTCTCTTCTCCCTCATCCTATCAAACAGAAGATATAAAAAAACAAAAGTACGCACCACCAAGGACAGTTTCTACCACGCTGTTATCAGACGCTTAACTCTTGGAATGCTTGATCTCACAGCCTACATTGTTATGATCTTGCACTTAATTGTTTACCTGGACTGCGCTCTCTCTGTAGCTGTTACACTTTATTCTGCATTACCTGTGTAATCTGTATGCAGAGTGCACAATACAAGCTTTCCACTGTAACTTGATACATGTGACAATAATAAACCAATTCAATTCCATTCCTGCCATGCTGTCAAGGAATCAGAGCAACTCCCGCTCTTCCTAGGGCCTAGCAACATTGCTAACTGTATCTACTGCCCAGCCACAATCCCTGTACCTGTTTGGCCACTGCTTTTGCCAGATCTTTGCAGGTTTCGGTTTTCCCAGTTCCTGCAGGTCCTTCTGGGGCTCCACCCAGGTTCAGCTGCAGGGCTCCCATCAGCGTCCTGAATGAATAGTAACAGAGACGGGATTTTCTTTCAACTGGAGCATTGACTGAACTTGTTCCCTTGGCACTTTTGAAAAACTGTATTAACAAACAAGACTCATAAGAAGAAACACTGGTCAAAGAAAAAGAAAGATGACTAAATAAGATAAAGTGGATATAAACCACCTATAAGTGGGGCTGAGCGGAGAGGACTCAGCCTTACCACCAAGCTGAAGGTCTACCGAGCAGTGGTTCTCACCACCCTCCTCTATGCCAGCAAAACCTGGACTGTCTACAGCAGACACGCTAAACAGCTCAACCACTTCCACTTGAGCTGCCTCCACAGACTTCTCCATGTACGATGGCAGGACAAAGTCCCAGACACAGAGGTCCTGGAGCGGGCTAACACCCACAGCGTCAACACCTTCCTACAGAAAGCCCAAGCCAGATGGGCTGGCCATGTTGTCAGGATGTCTGACAGTCGACTACCAAAACAGCCGCTGTATGGAGAGCTGAGCCAGGGCAAGCGCTCAGTTGGAGGGCAGAAGAAACTTTTCAAAGACTGCCTCAAAGTGTCCCTCAAAGACCTCAACATCAATCCCAGTAGCTGGGAATCGCTTGCTCTGGACCACCCGACCTGGTGGAGCAGGACCACTAAAGGAGCGTATGCAGCAGAAATCAGACGCACCGCAGAGGCTCAGAGGAAACACGCCATGCGGAAGGCTTGAGCTACCTCCACTTCCACTGTAGCATCTACCCTCATGTGTCCCACATGTGGGCGAGCTTTCAGGGCCCGGATTGGCCTCACCAGTCACCTCCGGACCCACAGTCATAAACCCTCCACCTGACAGAAGTCGTGGTCGTCTTCGACTCCGAAGGACGAACAACAACAACAAGTGGAAAAATGACAAATGATGTTTAATTCAGGCACAAGGTGTTGCAGTTAATGACAGGACCCTTAACATCATTGATATACAGAAGGATCTTGTTGTATTCTGTAGGGGTTGGGTCTTTTCACATTATATGTCAATAATTTGGATGACGGAATTGATGTCTTTGTGGCCAAGTTTGCGGACAATACAAAGGTAGTGGGGAGGCAGTGGGGGGTAGTGTTGAGGAAGCAGGGAGTCTGCAGAAGGATTTAGCCAGATTTGGAGAATGTGCAAAGAAGTGGCAGATGGAACATAATGTGGGGAAGTGCATAGTCATGCACTTTGATTGAAGGAATAAAGGAGTAAACTATTTTCTAAATGGGAAGGAAAATCATAAATCACAAATGCAGTGGGATTTGGGAGTCCTTTTGCAGGGTTCCCTGAAGGTTCAGGAATGCAAATGTAATGTTAGTTTTCATTTTGAGAGGACTAGAATGTAAAAGCAAGGATGTAATGCTGAGGCTTTATAAAGGCATATGGGGCTTTATAAGACTGCACTTGGAATATGGTGAGCAGTTTCAGGCCCCTTATTCAAGAAAAAATGTGCTGGCATTGCATAGGGGATGAAGAGCATTTGATGTCTCTATTCACTGGAGTTTAGAAGAATGAGGAAGGATTTCATTGACACCTATTGAATACTGAACAACCTAGATAGAGAGGATGTTTCCTATAGTGGGGAAGTCTAGAACCAATTAGCACAGCCTCAGAATAGAAGGACATCCCTTTAGAACAGAGATGAGGAGGATTTTTTATTTTAGCCAGAGGGTAAGTTTGGGGAATTCATTGGCACTGGTGATTGTGGAGTCAAGTCATTGTGTATAGTTAAAGAAGAGGCTGAGAGGTTCTTGATTAGTAAGGGTTCTTGATTAATATGGGGAGAAGGCAGAAGAATGGGGTTGAAAAGGATAAAATCACATTTAAGGCAGTTGTATGGAGATAAGCAAGGGGGTGGTAGATTCCTTGTGGTGGATGGGAATATGAGTTGAAGGCCCAGTCAGATTGGCCTTATTGGAGAGTTCACAGGGTGGGTGGACTTGCCTCCTCTCAATTCAGTTGCTGTATTTGTAATATGGCTGTTCCACCTCCCATCGATGGAGATGATTGTCACACTGCGCTGGAGAGCATTCTGACTGGCTCCATCACAACTTGGTATGGAGCCTTCAATATACAGGCCCTCAAGAGGCTGATTGTTTGTTCCATCATGGGCACAACCCTCCCCACCTTCGAGATCTTCAAGAGATGGTGCCTCAAGAAGATGGAATCTATAATTAAGGACCCTCATCATCTGGGACATGCCCTCTTCTCATTACTACCATCAGAGAGGAGGTCCAGGAGCCTGAAGTCACACACTCAATGCTTTAAGAATAGCTTCTTCTTCTCAACCATCTGACTTTGACTGTGGACTGATTGCTTGTGTCAGGTAGGGTGGTGTGAGCATTTCAGAAACTGCAGCTTTCATGCATAACGGTCTCTAAAGTTTGCAGAGAATGGTGCAAAAAAATTCAGTGAGTGGTAGTTCTGTGGGCAAGAATGCTTTGTTGATGAGAGAGGTCAGAGGAGAATGGCCAGACTGGTTCAAGCTGACAGGAAGATGACAGTTACTCAGATAACCAACAGTGGTGTGCAGAAGAGCATCACTGAATGCACAACACAAAGAACCTTGAAGTGGATGGGCTACAGCAATAGAAGACCACATGGGTTCCACTCCTGAGCAGAGCGCATTATTTCTTTTCGTTTTTAAATGGAAACATTCAGAAATGTAATGCAGGGAATTAAAGAAGTCATAGAACTAACTCGGGGTGTGTTCACCTGTGAGGACTCCCAGCCAGATCTTACCTGTAGCACCTGTCTGTCAGGGGCGTGATGACAAGCCTTCCTGTGTTCCCCAGGTACTCATAGCCGTAAGGCACCGTGGTTGTAATCAGCCTGATTACAATTTTCTTCTCTTCCCAATAATATCGTAACTGGGCGATCCAATTAAAGTCAGTGGTGCTGTTAATTCCAAGGTCAGTCAGCTTTGCAACAACATCACGGGCTAGCAAGGAGAATTAAAATGCATTAGTTCAGTTTCTTGGTTAGTGGGTGAAGTGAACACACTGACAATACTCCCAGTTGGTGTGTACAAATCCGTGTTCTAGTTGGGAACAAGTAGCTGAAGGAGGCAGCCTACAATTGGAAGTGAGCACACACTGCTGATCTATCAATGCCCTGTTTGCATGCTGGTGCCTTTCATCACCAGCCTCCTTTCATGCAAGCTTATTGCAGGCCTGTGACTTGGGTTCATCCCAAATGCTTATGTCTGATCACATGACCTTCAGAGAGGGGAGCTCTTTATGTTCAGTAACTTTAAAACATTAACCTAACTCAAAGGAAGACATGGGAGTCCAGAATGTGAGTCTGATTTTGTGTTTACTTTAAGCAAGGCATGCATATCACATAGGAGTGCAATGACATAACAGAGGGTGGAGCTTAGGATGATGGCACCTAACGGCAACTCCTTTGCTTGCATTTTCAGAAACAGCTCAATCTGTATCTTTAATATTTCTTTTTTTTCTTTTTCAGGGTTCTTTTGAAGACCCTGACCTAGAGTTACATGCTGACATCCTTTGTGGAAACGGGACCCGCTCTCAGGGCCTTACGACTGGTCGGCTTTTCGATATGCAGCTTGGATGTAGCTTGGAGGACGTAGCTTGGATGACTAGCATGCCTGCAGGGTGCCGGATTTTCATAGCTCTGGAGGCAGGCTGATTCAAGGTCGGTGTCATTGCCTGGTGTGTTGTGGGAGTACACGGAAGATTGAAAGCAGCGAGCTGGCTGCTGGCTGTGTGTCCGGAGACCTGAGTTCTTCGGGCACAGAGTTTGAAAGGAGCGATATAACAGGCTTTTAACACCATAAATTGGAGAGTTGTCCCCGTTTCACAGCGCAAGGGGAGACAAAACAAAACATCTCTTTTCCCTTATTAGTCTTATACTGGTGAGCAAGTAGTCTTTGGGGTACTGCAGTCTATGTCTTTATTGATGCTTCTCTGCATGCTTGAGTGCTCAGTGGAGGGTGCAGATGCTTTTTTGCTGGTGGGGGAGGATGGGTTGTCAGTTTGCTGCTTCTGCGTGAAGGGGAGCTGGGGGGCTTTGGGGTTCTAACAGTTAACTGTTATTCTTTCTTTGGTTCACTCCTCTGTTTTTGTGGATGTTTGCAAAGAAAAAGAATTTCAGGATGTGTATGGTATACATTTCTCTGACATTAAATGGACCTATTGAATTCATGTAGTTATACATATAACCCAGAACAAATTATTGAAGTGAACAAGAATGCTTAATCAAACAATACATTTACAAGATTACTTAAATAGTAAATACACAGCACTCTTCCATGCTTAGCTATAAACTCCAACTCAATAGAGGATGCATCTCAACTTGTATATTATATAGTACAACTACTATATACAGACACTCACAGACACTTAAATTTTATTTTGTCCCATTCAGGTCTAAAGATTTAATTGTTGTGGAGGATTTCTTTCTCTTGTGGGATAAAGATGAGACCTGTGCCTGTGAAACAATCTCAGGTTGTGGGGCCTCCATGGTGATTGAAGGAGTTGACTCTGAGACTGCAGTAAGTTGCTCTGACAGTGATAGCCACTTCTCTTATCCTTTTCTCAGCTTTTCTCGCTAGACCTAATTCAATCCTTGCTTCTCTCCCAGCCCTGGCTTCTTTCTTTTTCTTTCTCACTGTTCTTCTCTCTTTCACACCTTTCTCTTTCTCACTCACATTCTTTCTCTCTGTCCCTTCCTTGCTTTTCAACTTCTTGTCTTTCTTTTCTCACCTTTCTTTTCCTTCTTTACCAGGTTGTGCATCTTGATCTTGGGAAGGTGCATTTAATTCACTGGAATATTCTCTTGTTAATTCTCTATTGCTCCCTTTACAGTCTGATCTGTCTTGTTGGTTTCCTCAGCCATATCATCTGATAAATCCTCTGTTTTGGTATCTCCGTTGACTGCTTTCCATTCATCCAGCTGGGCTTTGGTCTTTGCATCTACTTTTACAAGCAGTTTTTTTTGTCTCCCACTTGAAGTTCATGCAAAAACCTTAATGTATGCAGAGGAGATTCAGGTTCTTTATACTCACAAAAGCCAAATGCTTGTGTCTGATTAACATATCAGAAGCATTCTCAGATATGTTGTCTACCAAAAGTGTTGTAATTGGACCACTGATTTTGTCACTTCCATTATTCCTCTGAGCAAGGTCTTTCCTTGACCCAATATGTTTTCTAACAAGAGCACAGAGGTTGACACCAACAGCAGTTTGCCCTCATTTCGGCAGCAGTTCATGGTGTACAGTACGGAGTTAGATGTGGCATCATCAGTACCTTTTTTTAATTCGATTTCAGTTGACTCTATTAGAGATGTGGTATGCAAATGGTGGATGGATCTCCAATCAAGTTGAAGTTGTCTCAGCCAATCACACCCAAACAATGCTGCCCCCCCCCTGTTTTTACCACCTACAAGCCCAATGTTGGTTATTGTATGTCACTGTTATGAACGTCATTCCCACAGGAGTTACTTTTTTCTCTAGTATAAGTTCTTAGTTGGATATCTGCAGGATTCAGTTCAGTATCTTTGAAATGCCATTCAGACTCATTTTGTGGAATGATGGAAACAGCCAAGCCAATATCCAATTTCATTCTGAGTAATTTGCCTTTCACTTCTGGATTAAGCCATATTGCTTGTCTATTGTTAGTTTTCACATTGTATAACTTAAGGCTACCCAGTCCTGTGTCATTCTCATCATTATTAGATTTTTCATCAACGGCATGCTGATTAGTGCTCTATTTGAAATTGGAACTTGACTTTTTAGCCTTTTCTCTTCCCTATGCAGTTCATCTATTTTTGTCTGTCCAACATGCTCTTTGTACGTGTCATAAAAGACCGTAAGACATAGGAACTGAATTAAGCCATTTGGTCCACCGAGTCTGGTCCATCAAGTCTGCTCCACCATTCAATCATGGCTGATTCTTTTTATCCCTTCCTCAGCCCCACTCCCTGGCCCTCTCTCCATAACCTTTGATGCTATGGCCAAAAACCTATCAATCTCCACCTTAAATACTCCCAATGACCTAGCCTCCACAGCTGCCTGTGGTAACATATTTCAATAAATTCACCACCTTTAAAGAAATTTCTCTGCATCTCTGTTTTAAATGGATGCCCCTCTATCCCGTGGTTGTGTCCTCTTGTCCTGGACTTCCCCACCATGGAAAACATCCTTTCCACATTTACTCTGTGTAGGCCTTTCATTATTCAGAAGATTTCTATTGGAATCCCCCCCCCCCCCCATCCATCTAAATTCCAGCAAGTACAGGCCCACAGCTATCAAACGTTCCTCATATGATAACCTTTTCATTCCCGGAATCAACCTTGTGAACCTCCTCTGAACCATTTCTAATGTCAGCACATCTTTTTGTAGATGAGGGGCCCAAAACTGTTCACTATTCTCAAGGTGAAGCCTCACCAGTGCTTTATAAAGCCTCAGCATCACATCCCTGTTATATTCTAGACCTCTTGAAATTAATCCTGACATTTCATTAGCATTCCTCACCACTGACTCTACCTGCAAGTTAACATTTATGATGTTCTGCACAAGGACTCCCAAGTCCCTTTGCATCTCAGATTTTTTGGATTTTCTCCCTGTTAGAAAATTATTTATTTCTTCTACCAAAGTGCATGACCATGCATTTTCAAACATTGTATTTCAATTGCCACTTTCTTGCCCATTCTCCCAATCTGTCTAAGTCCTTTTGTAACCTTCCTGTTTCTCAACACTACCTGCAACTCCACCAATCTTTGTATCATCTACAGACTTGGCAACAATACCATCATCTAAATCATTAATATAAGCATTAAAAGAAGTGGTCTCAACACCGACCTCTGTGGAACACCATAAGTCACTGGCAGCCAACCAGAAAAGGATGCTTTTATTCCCACTTGCTGCCTCCTAGCAATCAGCCAACACTCTAACCATATTAGTAACTTTCCTATAATACCATGGGCTAAGCAGCCTCATGTATGGCACCTTGTCAAAGGTCTTCTGAAAATCCAAATATACAATGTTCACTGCATCCCCTTTATCTATCCTACTTGTAATCTCCTCAAAGAATTCCAACAAAGCAATAGTTTCCTGAAAGGAAACCATGCTGATTGTTTTATCTTGTCCTGTGTCACCAAGTACTCCAGAACCTCATCCTTAGCAATTAAGTCCAGCATTTTCCCAACCACTGAGGTCAGGATAGCTGGTCTATAATTTCCTTTCTGCTGCCTTCCTCCTTTCTTAAAGTGTGGAGTGACATTTGCAATTTTCAAATCCTCCAGGACCATACCAGAGTCCAATGATATTTTTTAAAGATCATTGCTAATGCCTCCACAATATCTTCCGCTACCTCTTTCAGAACCTCATGATGCAGTTCCTCTGGTCTGGGTGACTTCAGGTTTTTCAGACTTTTGAGCACTTTCTTCTTGTAATAGTAACTGTACCCACTTCTCTTCCCTCACACCATCCAACATCTGGAAAACTTCTAGTATCTTCTGCAGTGCAGACTGATGCAAGATACTCATTTAGTTCATCTGCCATCTCCTTGTCCCCCGTTATTATTCCTCCAGCCTCATTTTCTAGCAGTCTTATATCCACTCTCATCTGTTTTTCATTTTTTACATACTTGAATAAGTTTTTTCTATTCACCTTGATATTGTTTGCTAGCTTGCTTTCATATTTCATCTTTTCACTCCTAATGATTCTTTTAGTTGCTCTCTGTAGTTTTTTAAAAGCTTCCCAATCATCTGGCTGCCTGTTAATTTTCGCTTTGTTGTCTGCCCTCTCTTTTGTTTTTACATTAGCTTTGAATTCTCTAGTCAGTCATGGTTGTACTATTTGCCATATAAAAATATAACATATAACCATATAACAATTACAGCACAGAAACAGGCCATCTTGGCCCTTCTAGTCAGTGCTGAATGCTTACACTCACCTAGTCCCACTGGCCCGCACTCAGCCTATAACCCTCCATTCCTTTCCTGTCCATAAACCTATCCAATTTTACTTTAAATGACAATACCGAATCTGCCTCTACCACTTCTACTGGAAGCTCATTCCACACAACTACCACTCTCTGAGTAAAGAAATTCCCCCTCATGTTACCCTTAAACTTTTGCCCCATAACTCTCAAATCATGTCCTCTTGTTTGAATCTCTCCTACTCTCAATGGAAAAAGCCTATCCATGTCAACTCGATCTATCCCCCTCATTATTTTAAATACCTCTATCAAGTCCCTTCTCAACCTTCTACGCTCCAAAGAGCCATTTGCCATTTGAGTATTTCTTTGCTTTTAGAATGCATCTATCCTGCACCTTCCTCATTTCTCCCAGAAACTCAAGTCATTGCTGCTCTGCTGGCATTCCTGCCAACAACTCCTTCCAATTTACTTTGACCAACCTCTCTCTCATATCACTGTAAGTTCCTTTACTCCACTGAAATACTGCTACATCAGACTTTCCCTTCACCCTATCAAATTTCAAGTTGAACTCAATCATATTGTGATCACTGTCTCCTAAGGGTTCCTTAACCTTAACCTAATCACCTCTGGTTCATTACATAACATCCAATCCAGTATAGCTGATCCCCCAGTAGGCTGAACAACAAACTGCTTTAAAAACCCATTTCATTGGCATTCAAAAAATTCACTCTCTTGAGATTCATAACCGACATGATTTCCCCAATTTACGTGCATGTTAATATCTCTCATGACTATCATAAAATTGGCCTTTTGATAGAACTTTTCTATTTCCCATTGTTATCTGTGGTCCACATTCCAGTTCTTGCTTAGAGGCCTGTATATAACTGCCAACTCCAAGGGTAGTCATAGCCAAAGGGTGGTGGTGGGGACGAGCTCCCACTGCTAAACAAAGGCTCTTCATGGCGTGCATCTCAAACAGCCTCTGACAGCCAAGTCCAACTCCTGGCCTTCATGTGTGGCATGGTTCTCATGCCTGGCGAAGTTGTTCTCACTGACAGGAGAAGGGGAAAAAGCGGACCACTGGCGCCTTAAAACCAGTTGCTCCGGGCAGATGGGGCTCGTTAATCACGGATGGTAGCTCATCTAGGAGAGGGAAAACTCTGATTTCAAAGCTCCGTTGCCTTGTGGCTATACCCACTCATGGGAAAAGCTTTGGGAGTAAACCCGGAGGAAAAATCCAAAGTCGGAGTCCCGAAGGCGGCTGACTGCTGCTGGCACCAAACTGTATCGACTTTCGTTGTTCCTTTGGACCCGTCATCAGCATGGAGAGGTGTTCTCACTGCATGGGCAACAGTCGGATCTCCATGTCAACTCTGACCTGGAGAAGCCACTCCCGGTGACAACCAGAGGCGCAGTACCCATGGTCGATCATGACCGACTGAGGCTACATATCATATAACTGCCATCAGGGTCCTTTTACCCTTGCAGCTTCTCAACTCAACTCACAAGGATTCAACATCCTCCACCATCTTTCTAATGATTTGATTCCATTCTTTACCAGCAGAGCCACGCCACCCCCTCTGCCTGCCTTCCAATCTCTCCGATAAAATGTGTAACCTTGGACCTTCAGCTCACAACCACAAACATCCTGCAGCCACAATTCAGTGATTGCCACAACATCATACCCAACAATCTGTAAGAGGGCAACAAAATCATCCACCTTATTTCTTATACTCTGTGCATTGAGATATCGCACTTTGAGTAGTGCATTTGCTATCTTTTTGATTTGCATCCCTATGCACTGACACTTACCCTGTTCTGCAATTTTGTCCTATCATCTGCCTGCCCTTCCTGATAGTCTGACTGCATGCTATTTTTGCTTTTTTATCATCTGTCCTATCTGCCCCTTCTTTAAGCCAAGTTTCACTTTTAAACCTGCAGTAGTCTGGTGTATGTGAGACTCTGGCAGAATGGTAATACAATTTGTTCAGCCAGGCAGATTTCTGTTTAAAGGTTGCAATTTTGTTCACACTTACTTTCATTCCTTACTGTAACTCAATTTGGTCTCTGTGATTTCCATTTTAACAGCGATTTAGAACACAGAACAATACAGCACAGTACAGGTCCTTTGGCCCACAATGTTGTGCTGACCCTTAAACCTTGCCTCTCACATAACCCCCCCCCCCCCACCTTAAATTCCTCCATGTACCTGTCTAGAAGTCTCTTAAATTTCACTAGTGTATCTGCCTCCACCACAGACTCAGGCAGTGCATTCCACACACCAGCCACACTCTGAGTAAAAAACCTTCCATTAATATCCCCCTTAAACTTTCCACCCCTTACCTTAAAGCCATGACCTCTCGTATTCAGCAGTGGTGCCCTGGGGAAGAGGCACTGGCTGTCCACTCTATCTATTCCTCTTAATAGCTTGTATACCTCGACCATGTCTCCTCTCATCCTCCTTCTCTCCAAAGAGTAAAGCCCTAGCTCCCTTAATCTCTGATCATAATCCATACTCTCTAAAGCAGGCAGCATCCTGGTAAGTCTCC
This sequence comes from Hypanus sabinus, assembly GCF_030144855.1. NCBI lineage: Eukaryota > Metazoa > Chordata > Chondrichthyes > Myliobatiformes > Dasyatidae > Hypanus > Hypanus sabinus. Next base: position 66,351,611 of record NC_082718.1, on the reverse strand, counting down.
TCTGCACCCTTTCCAATGCTTCCACATCCTTCCTATAGTGAGGCGACCAGAACTGGACACAGTACTCCAAGTGCGGCCTAACTAGAGTTTTATAGAGCTGCATCATTACCCCGCGATTCTTAAACTCTATCCCTCGACTTAAGAAAGCTAACACTCCATAAGCTTTCTTAATTACCCTATCTACCTGTGAGGCAACTTTCAAGGATCTGTGGACATGTACACCCAGATCCCTCTGCTCCTCCACAATTCCAGGTATCCTGCCATTTACTTTGCACTCTGCCTTGGAGTTTGTCCTTCCAAAGTGTACCACCTCACACTTCTCCAGGTTGAACTCCATCTGCCACTTCTCAGCCCATTTCTGCATCCTATCAATGTCTCTCTGCAATTTTAGACTATCCTCTACACTATCCATAACACCACCAATCTCTGTGTCATCTGCAAACTTGTCAATCCACACTTCTACCCCCACATCTAGGTCGTTAATAAAAATCACGAAAAACAGAGGTCCCAGAACCAATCCTCGTGGGACACCACTAGTCACAACCCTCCAATCCGAATGTACTCCCTCCACTATGAACCTTTGCTTTCTGCAGGCAAGCCAGTTCTGAATCCACCTGGTCAAACTTCCCTGGATCCCATGCCTTCTGACTTTCTGAATAAGCCTACACTGTGGAACCTTATCAAATGCCTTAATAAAATCCATGTAGATCACATCCACTGCACTACTCTCATCTATATGCCTGGTCACCTCCTCGAAGAACTCTATCAAGCTTGTTAGACACAATCTGCCCTTCACAAAGCCATGCTGACTGTCCCTGATTCTCTAAATGCCCATAGATCCTATCTCTAAGAATATTTTCCAACAGCTTTCCAACCACAGACATAAGACTCACTGGTCTATAATTACCCGGTATATCCCTACGTATCTTTTTTGAACAAGGGGACAACATTTGCCTCCCTCCAATCCTCCGGTACCATTCCCGTGGACAACGAGGACATAAAGATCCTAGCTGGAGGCTCAGCAATCTCTTCCCTCGTCTCATGGAGCAGCCTGGGGAATATTCCGTCAGGCCCCAGGGACTTATCCGTCCTAATGTATCTTAACAACGCCAACACCTCTTCTGCCTTAATATCAACATGCTCTAGAACATCAACCTCACTCATATTGTCCTCACCATCATCAAGTTCCCTCTCATTGGTGAATACCGAAGAGAAGTATTCATTGGGGACCTTGCTCAATTCCACAGCCTCCAGGCACATCTTCCCACCTTTATCTCTAATCGGTCCTATCTTCACTCCTGTCAACCTTTTGTTCTTCACATAACTGAAGAATGCCTTGGGGTTTTCCTTTATTGTACTTGCCAAGGCCTTCTCATGCCCCCTTCTTTCTTTCCTCAGCCCCTTCTTAAGCTCCTTTCTTGCTACCCTATATTCCTCAATAGACTCATCTGATCCTTGCTTCCTAAACCTCACGTATGCTGCCTTCTCCCATTTGACAAGATTCTCCACCTCACATATCACCCATGGTTCCTTCACCCTACCGTTCTTTATCTTCCTCACCGGGACAAATTTATCCCTAACATTCTGCAAGAGATCCCTAAACATCGACCACATGTCCATAGTACATTTCCCTGCAAAAACATCATTCCATTTCACACCCTCAAGTTCTAGCCTTATAACCTCATAAGTTGCCCTTCCCCAATTAAAATTTTTCCTGTCCTCTCTGATTCTATCCTTTTCCATGATAATGCTAAAGGCCAGTGAGCAGTGGTCACTGTCCCCCAGATGCTCACCCACTGACAGATCTGTGACCTGACCCTGTTCGTTACCTAATACTAGATCTAATATGGCATTCCCCCTAGTCGGCCTGTCAACATACTGTTGACTGTCCTGGACGCACTTAGCAAACTCTGCCCCATCTAAACCATTGGAACTAATCAGGTGCCAATCAATATTAGGGAAGTTAAAGTCACCCATGATAACAACCCTGTTGTTTTTGCACCTTTCTAAAATTTGCCTCCCGATCTGCTCCTCAGTATCTCTGCTGCTACCAGGGGGCCTATAAAATACTCCCAATAGAGTAACTGCTCCCTTCCTGTTCCTGACTTCCACCCATACTGATTCAAAAGGGGATCCTGCTACATTACCCACCCTTTCTGTAGCTGTAATAGTATCCCTGAACAGTAATGCCACCCCTCCTCCTCTTTTCTCCCCCTCTCTATCCCTTATAAAGCACTGAAATCCAGGAATATTGAGAATCCATTCCTGCCAGCCAAGTCTCTGTAATGGCCACTACATCATAATTCCATGTATGCATCCAAGCTCTCGGTTTTCAACTGTTTTTTTTCAATGTAAGTTGTGCTTCAGTTAGGAGTTGTTTTTGAAAGCTTTACTGTAAGATTTCACAAACTAAACAATCTGTCAGTACATCATTAATCCCATTACTGAACTGACAATGCTCAGCCAGCCTCTCCAATTCAGTCATGTGTGCTAAAATGGTCCCCCTTCTTTTTGATTCTGTTTATGGAACCTAACGAATTCTGCAATCAATAATGGTTTTAGCTCTCGATGTTCTTACATTACTTTCACAATGGCAGCAAAGCTCAGTTCTGCTGGTTTGGTTGGAGTATTTAAACTTTGAGACAAACTGTATGCCTTTAAACCCAATGCACTCAGCAAAATTGCTACTTGTTTTTCATTGATTATTTCATTTGCTTAAAAATGCTGTTCAATTAGCTCAGTATACATAAGCCAGTTACCCTCTGAGCAATTGAATGTGTCTAGCTTCCTGATGTAGCTAGCCATTACTGATCTTTTTATTTATGATTATCACTCAGTATTCACTGTTTATGAACCTGTGAATTCTTCCATTTACTGCCTTTTCTTTAAACTCAATCACATTTGCATGTGCTGCATGTGTTTTACTCACTGCTCCTTGCTGAGCTTTTTTAAAGCTTGAATGTGTCGCTGTGAATCAACAGGTCGGTAGCTTGTTTGCTTCAAAAATACCTCGTCACCACTGTTATGTTTTGTAACTTCAAAACATTAAACTAATTCAAAGGAAGACACAGGAATCTGAAATGTGAGTCTAACTTTGTGTGTACTTTAAGTGAGGCACGTACATATCACATGGCATTGTAATTCACAAATACATGAATTATTAAAATGAACAAGAATGCTTAATCGAACAATATACTTATAAGATTACTCAAACATTAAATACACAACAGATACCAACTTTGCTCTGAGACTGCTGCTGTAATACTCTATCACCCCCTGGGTGAGTCAAGATTGCTTAAGGTTGAACACGACACACACTTCCAGCACTGTGGCTGTACTCTTGGCAGCTTCTGCCTTTGGGAGGAAGGGAACTTCCACCAGACTGTGCCAGAGCATGGTTTCACTGTGCTACTAGAGGAAGGATGGCCAACCCCAGCAAATAGGATGTGGACAGGGATCAAGAAAAGATCAGAAATGGCCACTAGTCAGTGGTCAAAAGCTTAAACATCTCCAGCTGGAGGTAAGTGAATGTACTGAGGCTCAGGTGCTGTGGGCTTGATGATGGGGACTACACACAAAACAGTCAGGGATGCAGAGATCAGGCAGCTGCCATTTCTTAGTGTGAGTCTCTAGCACCATCAGGGGCTGATAGGACCAGTGGCTCTGAGTCAGCTTGTCTCAGGCCAGGGATGGCTTGGTTTGGCTCGGCTCTGGCAATCTGAGGTATATTGACTAGGACTGGCCTCCATTTGGTTTGACACAGGTTGAGTCTGGTTGGGTTTAGTCAACTCGGATTGGGTCTGGCCTGCAAGGATCAGGATAAGCTTTCTGACAGGTGAGGGGTCTTCATGCAAAATGTTGTTTGCTCATCTGAGTTCCTCTGGAATCACTTGGACAGAGAAATATCAGATGATGTTTAATTCAGCCAAATTTGAAATGTTGAACTTCGGGAGATCCTTCCATACATCAGCCCTTTTTGAGGTGCCCTAACCATCCATTATCTCCCCCAGCATAATTTCCCACAGCCATTACTACCCTTCCTCACCATTTACCCCCACCAAACCTTTCCACACTGGACCGACCATACAGGTCTTTTCTAATGCCAACGAGATGGAGATGTGAGGGCTGCGATAGTGAGTTAGCCACTGCTCAGGCTCAAGGGAAGTCTGTCCCCAAGAGTCCATTCATGATGACCACACTGATGTGTGAGGTTAACTGCAAGCTCTGGTCAGTACAACCACGCATTAATGACCCTATCAATTACTGATAGGTTGCATTTGGGAAGTTAACCTGCTATGTAGCAGTTAGCTTAATGCTATTATAGCACCATCCAACTGGGTTTAATTGCCACCACTATCTGTAAGCTCTGCTGTGACCATGTGGGTTTCCTCTGGGTGCTCTGGTTTCTTCCTGCATTCCAAACGCATAAGGGTTAGTGGGTTAGAAAACGTAGAAAATATGTAGCACAATACAGGCCCTTTGGCCCACAAAGCTGTGCTGAACATGTCCTTACCTTAGAAATTACGTAGGGTTACCCATAGCTCTTTATTTTTCTGAGCTCTGTGTATCTGTTCAGGAGTCTCTTAAAAGACCCTATTGGATCCCCCTCCACCACCGTTGCCAGCAGCCCATTCCATGTACTCACCACTCTCTCTGTGTAAAAAAATTACCCCTGACATCTCCTCAGTACCTGCTTCCAAGCACCTTAAAACTGTGTCCTCATGTGCTAGCCATTTCAGCCTTGGGAAAAGGCCACTGACTATCCACATGAGCAATGTCTCTCGTCACCTTATACACCTCTATCAGGTCACCTCTCATCCTCTGTCACTCCAAGGAAAAGAGGCCGAGTTCACTCAACCTATTCTCATAAGGCATGCTCCCCAATCCAGGCAACATCCTCATAAATCTCCTCTGAACCCTTTCTATGGTTTCCACATCCTTCCGGTGAGGTGACCAGAGCTGAGCACAATACTCCAAGTAGGGTTTGACCAGGGTCCTTTATAGAGGCAACATTATCTCTCAGCTCTTAAACTCAATCCCATGATTGATGAAGGCCAATGCACCTTATGCTTTCCTAACTACAGAGTCAACCTGCGCAGCAGCTTTGAGTGTCCTATGGACTCGGACCCAAGATCCCTCTGATCCTCCACACTGTCAAGAGTCTTGCCATTAATGCTATATTCTGTCATCGTATTTGACCTACCAAAATGAACCACCTCACACTTACCTGGGTTGAACTCCATCTGCCACTTCTCAGCCCAGTTTTGCATCCTATCAATGTCCCACTGAAAACTCTGACAGCCCTCCACAATATCCACAACACCTCCAACCTTTGTGTCATCAGCAAATTTACTAATCCATCCCTCCACTTCCTCATTCAGGTCATTTATAAAAATCATGAAGAGTAGGGATCCCAGAACAGATCCCTGAGGCACCCCACTGGTGACCGACCTCCATACAGAATATGACCCATCTACAACCACTCTTTGCCTTCTGTGGGCAAGCCAGTTCTGGATCCACAAAGCAATGTCCCCTTGGATCCCATGCCTCCTTACTTTCTCAATAAGACTTGCATGGGGTACCTTGTCAAATGCCTTCCATATACACTACATCTACTGCTCTACCTTCATCAATGTGCCTAGTCACATCCTCAAGAAGTTCAATCAGGCTTGTAAGGCATGACCTGCCTTTCATAAAGTGATGCTGACTATTCCTAATCATATTATGCCTCTCCAAATGTTCATAAATCCCACCTCTCAGGATCTTCTCCATCAACCTACCAACCGCTGAAGTAAGACTCACTGGTCTATAATTTCCTGGGCTATCTCTACTCCCTTTTTTGAATAATGGGACAACATCTGCAACCCTTCAATCCTCTGAAACCTCTCCCATCCCCATTGATGATGCAAAGATCATTGCCAGAGGCTCAGCAATCTCCTCTCTCACATCCCACAGTAGCCTGGGGTATATCTTGTCTGGTCCCAGTGACTTATCCAACTTGATGCTTTTCAAAAGCTCAAGAACATCCTTTTCGTTAATATCTACATGCTCAAGCTTTTCAGTCCACTGTAAGTCATCCCTACAATCGCCAAGATCCTTTTCCATAGTGAATACTGAAGTAAAGTATTCATTAAGTACCTCTGCTATCTCTCCAGTTCCATACACACTTTTCCACTGTCACACTTGATTGGTCCTGTTCTCTCATGTCTTATCCTCTTCACATACTTGTAGAATGCCTTGGGATTTTTCTTAATCCTGTCTGCCAGGGCCTTCCCATGGCCCCTTCTGCTTCTTCTAATTTCTTGCTGAAGCTCCTTCTGGCTAGCCTTATAACCTTCTAGATCTCTATCATTACCTAGTTTTCTGAATCTTTCATTAGCTTTTCATTTCTTCTTGACTAGATTTACAACAGCCTTTGTACTCCATGTTTCCTGTTCTCTACCATCCTTTCTCTGTCTCATTGGAAAATAGCTATACAGAACTCCACGCAAATATCCCCTGAACATTTGCCACTTCCATACATTTTCTGAGAAGATCTGTTCCCAGTTTATGCTTCCAAGTTCTAGCATGATAGCCTCATATTTCCCCTTACTCCAATTAAACACTTTCCTAACTTGTCTGTTACTATCCCTCTCCAATGTAAAGGAGGTAGAATTGTGATCACTATCTCCAAAATGTTCTCCTACTGAGAGATCTGACACCACACCAGGTTCATTTCCCAATACCAGATCAAGTACAGCCTCTCCTCTTATACGCTTATCTACATATTGTGTCAGGAAACCTTCCTGAACACACCTAACAAACTCCACCCCATCTAAACCCCTTGCTCTAGGGACATGCCAATCTATAGTTGGGAAATTAAAATCTCGCACCACAACAACCAGTATTATTACAGCTTTCCAGAGTCTGTCTCCCTATCTGCTCCTCAATGTCCCTGTTACTATTGGGTGGTCTATAAAAAACTCCCAGCAGAGTTATTGACCCCTTGCTATTCCTAGCTTCCACCCACAGAGACTCCGTAGATAATCCCTCCATAACTTCCTCCTTTTCTGCAGCCATGACACTATCTCTGATCAACAGTGCCACACCCCCACCTTTTTTGCCTCCCTCCCTGTCCTTTCTGAAACATCTAAAGCCTGTCACTCAAAGTAACCATTCCTGCCCCTGAGCCATCCAAGTCTCTGTAATGGCCACAACTTCATTGCTCCAAGTATTGATCCATGCTCTAAGCTCATCTGCTTTGTTCATAATACTCCTTGGATTAAAATAGACACATCTCAAACCATCCGTCTGAATGTGTCCCTTCTCTATCACCTGCCTATCCTTCCTCTCACACTGTCTTCAAGCTTTCTCTATTTGTGAGCCAACCACCTCTTCCTCCATCTCTTCAGTTCAGTTCCCCGCCCCCCCCTCCCCCAGTATCCCTAATTTAAACTTTCCCCAACAGCCTTAGCAAACCTCCCTGCCAGGATATTGGTCCCCCTGGGATTCAAGTGCAACACGTCCTTTTTATACAGGTCACTCCTGCCCCAAAAGAGGTCCCAATGATCCAGAAATCTGAATCACTGCTCCCTGCTTCAACAATCCCTCAGCCATGTATTTATCCTCCACCTCAGTCTATTCCTATACTCACTGTCATGGAACACAGGCAGTAATCTTGAGATGACTACCTTTGTGGTCCTGCTTCTCAACTTCCTTCCTAACTCCCTGTAGTCTGCTTTCAGGACCTCCTCCCTTTCCCTGCCTATGGCGTTGGTACCAATATGCACCACGATCTCTGGCTGTTCTCCTTCCTACTTCAGGATATAACCGTATAACAATTACAGCACAGAAACAGGCCATCTTGGCCCTTCTAGTCCATGCCAAACGCTTACTCTCGCCTAATCCCACTGACCCGCACTCAGCCCATAACCCTCCATTCCTTTGCTGTCCATATACCTATCCAATTTTGCTTTAAATGACAATACCAAACCTGCCTCTACCACTTCTACTGGAAGCTCATTCCACACAACTACCACCCTCTGAGTAAAGAAATTCCTCCTCATGTTACCCTTAAACTTTTGCCCCCTAAGTCTCAACTCGTGTCCTCTTCTTTGAATCTCCCCTACTCTCAATGGAAAAAGCCTATCCATGTCAACTCCATCTATCCCCCTCATAATTTTAAATACCTCTATCAAGTTCCCCCTCAACCTTCTACGCTCCAAAGAATAAAGACCTAACTTGTTCAATCTTTCCCTGTAACTTAGGTGCTGAAACCCAGGTAACATTCTAGTAAATCTCCTCTGTACTCTCTCTATCTTGTTGGCATCTTTCCTATAATTCGGTGACCAGAAGTGTACACAATACTCCAAATTCGGCCTTACCAATGCTATGTACAATTTTAACATTACATTCCAACTTCTGTACTCAATGCTCTGATTTATAAAGGCCAACATACCAAAAGCTTTCTTCACCATCCTATCTACATGAGATTCCACCTTCAGGGAACTATGCACCATTATTCCTAGATCACTCTGTTCTACTGCATTCTTCAATGCCCTACCATTTACCATGTATGTCCTATTTGGATTATTCCTACCAAAATGTAGCACCTCACACTTATCAGCATTAAACTCCATCTGCCATCGCTCAGCCCACTCTTTAACTGGCCTAAATCTCTCTGCAAACTTTAAAAACCTACTTCATTATCCACAACGCCACCTACCTTAGTATCATCTGCATACTTACTAATCCAATTTATCACCCCATCATCCAGATCATTAATGTACATGACAAACAACACTGGACCCAGTACAGATCCCTGAGGCACACCACTAGTCACCGACCTCCAACTTGACAAACAGTTATCTACCACTACTCTCTGGCATCTCCCATCCAGCCACTGTTGAATCCATTTTACTACTTCAATATTAATACCTAACGATTGAACCTTCCTAACTAACCTTCCGTACGGAACCTTGTCAAAGGCCTTACTGAAGTCTATATAGGCAACATCCACTGCTTTACCCTCGTCAACTTTCCTTGTAACCTCTTCCAAAAATTTAATAAGATTTGTCAAACATGACCTTCCACACACAAATCCATGTTGACTGTTCCTAATCAGACCCTGTCTACCCAGATAATTATATATACCATCTCTAAGAATACTTTCCATTAATTTACCCACCACTGATGTCAAACTGACAGGCCTATAATTGCTAGGCTTACTCTTAGAACCCTTTTTAAACAATGAAACCACATGAGCAATACGCCAATCCTCCAGCACTATCCCCATTTCTAATGACATTTGAAATATTTCTGTCAGAGCCCCAGCTATTTCTACACTAACCTCCCTCAAGGTCCTAGGGAATATCCTGTCAGGACCCAGAGATTTATCCACTTTTATATTCCTTAAAAGCGCCAGTACTTCCTCCTCTTTAATCATCATAGTTTCCATAACTTCCCTACTTGTTTCCCTTACCTTACACAATTCAATATCCTTCTCCTTAGTGAATGTTGTGGATGTGAGCAGAAACATCCTGGGCCCTGGCACCTGGGAGGCAAACTACCATCATGCTTCTTCCCTGTGTCCACAGAATCAACTGTCTGACCCCCTAACAATAGAGTCACCTATCACTACTGCCATCCTTCCTTTCCCTACCCTTCAGAGCCACAGGGCCAGACACTGTCCCAGAGGCATGGACATTGTTGTTCCCCCCGGTAGGCCATCTCCCCCACCCCCCAACAGCACTCCAGCAGGAGTACTAACTGTTAAGGGGTACAGCCACAGGGGTGCTCTCTAGTCTCTGACTCCTGCTCTTTCCTCTCCTGACTGTTACCCATTTATCTGTCTCCCGAGGCCCCGGTGTGACTACTTGCCTATAGCTCCTCTCTATCACCTCCTCACTCTCCCTGACCAGACAAAGGTCATCGAGCTGTATCTCCAGTTCCCTAAGCCAGCCCCTAAGGAGCTGCAGCTTGATGCACCTGGTGCAAATGTGGCCGTCTAGGAGGCTGGGAGTCTCCAGGACTTCCCGCATCTGACACCGAGAACAGAACACCAGCCTCACACACATTCTTCCTGTCTGTATTCTGCATAGCTAACCTGTCTTGCCTGACTCTTTGACACCAAAGCCCCGTTGAGCTAAAGCCTTTCTACTCTACTCTGGCACCTGCTCTATAAGGTGTCTCCTTTTAAACTCTTCTCACTATTCTCACTGGCTGTCGTCCACGTGCTTGCACAGTTGTTCCTCGATCAAACGGGTTAATGGTCACATGGGCTCTTTGGGGAGGCACAAGCTTGTTGCACTGGAAGGGTCTGTTACTGTGCTGAATCTCAAAATAAAATTCTGCTGACTTGTTTACCCATTAATTATTGCCACAACTCATGTATCAAAAGCTTCAGATAAACATTTGTTTATTTCTATTCAGTAAATATTAGTCACTCCTACAGAATATGACTAATTGATTGATTGTTGTTTGATTGCATTTTAACTATTGCTAATCAATCCAATTAACCTGGTTAATCAAGAGTGTCCAGTTAAAAATTGGATTGCATTAGCAACAGCGATACTCCAACTTCTATTGTGTGCACAGATTCTGTCCAGACACTGTCCATAGCAGTCTGACTCATCAAGGTTACCATAGTTACCTGTTTCCAAACAGACTAAACTGGTGGATTGAGTTTTCACACAATCACCTGTTCATGATTAGACCTTTTCATTGTCAGCAAAGCTGAGGACACAGAGGCTGTCATTTGATCAGGGTGAAGTATTCTCAAATGTGGAAATGATTCCAAATGGAACAAATATGGGTAATTGTTTTGAAGATATAAAATATATTGTACATAGTTAAATGGCTTTTTCAGTGTTCTTAGATCTGCAGTGATCTGGGTAAAATAAAGCAAACACAGCATTTTGTCCTAGAATTTCTGTTTCAAAAGCAGTCAGCAATCCAGTTGCAAACTGTGCCCAGTCCACCTGCACCCTGCACCATGGTCCAGCTGTAAAATGGGCCACAAAACAGCTGAGATCCAAACAGCAATTCAGCTGCAAACCACACCAAAATCCAGCTGCAAATTTGCCACATTCCAGCTGAATACAGCTCAAATGACTGCACAATCCAGCTGCAAAAAATGCCACAATCCAGTTACAAACTACCCCACAATCCAGCTGCAAACTGAAGCACAA